>NW_015114503.1:93864-94591 GCF_001443285.1 Poecilia latipinna
TTTTACTTAAGTACATTTTTTGAGTACTTTCTCCACCACTGGTAGTTTGGCACTTTTACTCGAGTTCAGCGCTGTTGAGAAAAACGACTTTTAATTACAACTGGAAGAAAAACAGTCGTTTATGTTTACTAAAGTCAGTATTTTATCCTTATAACGATAGCACACTCATATTTTAACGCTAAATATGCACTATTTCGTTACTCTGGCGTGTTTATTAAGATTTGTCAAAAACGCACATAATGAGACTTGTTTGTCACGTCTTTAGAAAATGTTTACAGTGATGTCACGAGCATTGTTTTGTTGATGCTCGCATTTTTTAGGTGATGGTAGTAAATTAAAACGGCATCATGTATGATCTGACATGGTTTATATGGGGAGTTTCCCGTTCAGGGGGGGTTATTCCTGAGAAAAAGGTAATGTCGTGACCCCTTTCACAGTTTTTTTTTAGAAAAACCCACCTGTGGAGGGGACTCTATTCGCTCCACTGGCTTGTTGATACTGCTACGTGTCAAGGTAATGGTTTATAGAAGAGTGCTCCCCCCCCCCTCCATATTGTATTTTTTATTTATTTCAACCAACTTTTATTAGGAAAACTCCTACTTCATTTTTTTAGTCTCATCGTATATACATTAGTTTATTCCAGGCACACAAATAATCAACATTACCTTATAAACCACCAGTGGTGGAGAAAGTACTCAAAAAAAGTACTTAAGTAAAAGTACAAATA
>NW_015114503.1:99346-128162 GCF_001443285.1 Poecilia latipinna
TTAGCTAAACTGTGAAATTTAATGGGTAAATCTTAGATTTATTCATTAACAAGACAAATCACTTGCAAAACACAGCTCCAGTAATCACTTTGGCAAATAACAATTATAATTCTGTTCACTAAGTTGAAATTAAAAATGAAAATAACAGCCACAATCTTACCGAGTGTCATTTAGTATTTAAGGAAATTTAGAGTTTAGATGTTATTGCGCGTACACAGGAATGGAAGAACAACAATCTTAGTCAAGAAGTAAACATTTATATCTCTAGGACAGGAACAGTTTGACTTTGTAAGAGTCTGTTTCCTGGAAGATCAAGCCAAAACTCGACTCTTGCTTAAACAGGCGCAGATTCCGTTGACAGAGTTATTCAACATTGTTTTGATTCCCCACATCGTCCTCTTGTTGTTTACATTAAAAACTGCTGATCTGGCTGAACTGAAACCTGAAAGTCAGCTTAGAGTGGTATTAAATTCTCACAGTATGATAACCTGGAGGTTTATTTTTAAGGCAATTATTGTAACAGAATGTTATCTAGGATCTAAATGTGTAATAGCATACTTTACATTTTCAACTTTTTTCGCAGACACCTAAATGTTTTCAGTGTAGAATTGACTGGTTTTTCTTGGTATCACTTAGTTTGATGAAAAGCAGTCCCAGATCATTATATTACCTCCACATTTTTTGTGGGTGTGGTGTAGCTTTTTGTTGTCCCCAATGTTGTTATGGTGACTGTTTGGAAATCGGTTTTTCTCCTGTAAAGTTTTAGCCAATGTAAGCTTTGTAAATTTTTTTTCTGTAAAAATATCTAAATAAATATGATGAAAATAAATGCCTTATTGGATGTTAGGTTCCATTTATTGGCCCCCGATTTTCTTAATTTTTGGCATGTGAAACCGATATTTTCCATCGACCTCATCTACCTCCACAAAGGTCTGTAAAGCACCCGCTGTCCACTTTTTCTCTGCCATGAAAGAGGGCTGACTGACAGACCAGGTCACGTCTGCATGTGAGCTGTTAACAACAGACACCCCACTGTTACCTACTTAGCAATTTTACTGCTATTTTTAGCAGCTAAAAATAAAACGGTACTGGTCAAAATCTAAATCAGCCGGTCGATTGGCTCCAGTAGCTTTAGCCCTACTTCTTAAAGTAAATATATTAGTGATGCACAATATGTTGGCACTAACATCATTTTTATTTATTTATTTTAAATTTTTTTATGTCGGAATTGATTCGATAAATTCAACTGTACTTGATATTAATAAGCGATATTTATTTCCAAGTTGCTGCCGTTTGATTCTGCAGGGGAAGTGGAGAACGTTGGTCATGTGATGCACGATTGTTGGGAGTGTAACTGAAGCAATGGTAAAGTCAACAATGGGCTCGTTTTTATTTCAAGATGTCGGAAGGGTTGTAAAATGTATATAATATTTGTAAATAAGAAGCAATACCAATATCAGATCGATATCGGTTCAGATTTTCATATCGTGCATCCCTAAAACATACAATAAATTAAAAAAAAATTTGTAGACATTAAAATACAAACCGTTCTAAAAAGAAGATGCTTTGGTGATTTTTCTTTTTTTTTTTTTTACCCATCTCCTGACTGATGCATTTGTACAACCAAATCCCTCTGATCCTTTGTCACCTCTCTGCTAATTATAGCTTTAGCTAAATGCTGCAAATGTCAAGAAAATCCTACAGAGACAGCTGAACTTTATTTCTGGTTAGTCAGATTCCCTTTTAATTGATGTAAGGTGTGTATCCATGACAACTAAATGTTGAAACTGGATAAAAAAGATGCTTTAAACAAAGTACTTGTTTGAGGGATGTGGACTTTCATGTGGCTGTGACATTTGAACATTTTTCCTCTTCTGTTTTTTGTTGTTGTGGGCTTGTACAGGATCCATGTCAGAAAAAAATTATTATTTATCATCACCTCTTCTGTTTCCATAATTTTTCTGCATGTGGTTTTTCCTCTACATCTCATGCATTAGTGTCCTCACGGGGAAAAATATATTCAATACTTGCTCATTGTTCAAGTTGCCTGCCATTTATGACATAACAAACTCCTTACAAAAGCCATTAGGGAAAGAAACAATTTATTGAAGTAACATGTGAGTCAGATCCTTTCACTTGAATGCAATTAATTTATAGCAGAGATTGCAGTGTGGGCTGGTCATTAATAGAGTGTCAGTCAACCCTGAAACAGTGGAACACGGTGTTAAAATAATGGTGGTAGCATGACATTTCTCCTTGTCCAGCTATTTTTAGATCGGGGGTTGAAAGCCATTTGTATGGCTATGCATGGAGATCCAGTTTGAGTAATTGCTTTATGAATGACTCAAGAATGCTTCCTTAAAAAAAACAACTCTCTAATGTGGCTTCAGGGCTTTAAAGGGAAAAATAAAATAAAAGAAACGCATTTGTTTCCCCACTTTTGTCCCATAGATACTGTAGCTACTGTATCCCTGCAGGGTTTTTCTGCACCATCTCCTTAGTAACAGAGGGATCAAGGCATCTTCTTGTAGAATATGCGAACATGCTTGGCGGACTTTGTTCATGCTTGAGTCACCCCGCTTGTCAGCCCCGACGGGGGCAGAAAGCGCCTCGGATGCCTGCTCCTCCTACCTCCAACCTGAAGGAGGACCAGGAACGTCATGGTTACGGGCCCGGTGCGAGCCTGCCCGTCTTTGTGCACGAAAGGTTCATTTTCCTTCCCCAAGTTGTGCGCTCTATTTTGTATTTTTTTGAGTGCCATTGGTCACAGTGGGCTGTGTCGGATATCGCCATGGTTACTTCTAAGTTTCCCTCTGCGTGTGTAGGGGGGAGTGTTGGAGTGAGAACTTTTACAGAGGAGGCAACGCTTCAGGAGAAAACAACATACTGTACATGACCAGTCATATCAGACTGTGATATTTTTGTGGCTGCAGTGATATTCAGTGGTAGCTGACTCACATAAATCTTTTAACTTTTGTCACATTAGAACCACAGAATTCAATAGTCTTTATTGGGATTTGGTGTCGCAGACCAACACAAAATAGTGCACAACTGGAGAGTGAGAGAAAAAAAAAGTGAAAACAGATGTGTTTTAATTCACAGGCTGCCTTCCTCGCCCAGCCTGTTAGCTTAGCTGGCAGACAGACATATTTTGACATATTTTTGGCCGGTTCGTTTGGGGACGTGGGAATTCGCAATCGAACTCAAACTCCAGTCCGCCTAAAAACCTAGGTCTCGGTTCAGTTGAAGTGGGCGTTGGAATGGTTTGAATGCGTATGTGGAGAAATACCACAACCACAACAATCTGGCACCACTCCATTTTTGTTTACATTTTGTAAAGAATGAAGTCGCGCTCATGTCGTCTTTAGAGGTTTTTGTGTCGTTTTGCTTTAGTCACTCTTAATCCAGCGCCCCCACAGGTGAGGAGGTGAACATGTTTCTCAAAGGGATCAAGATAAAGCAGGCTAAATGCTACTTTGTATTCCTCTATCAGGTAAAAACAGCAAAATACGCTGAAGTTTGCAGCATGCATTTTGAGAAAATCTGGAAATGTACAAGAGTTGTGAATTTTGCCTTGCTTTTATAAATGCAATCAGATTTAAAAAGCGGTGCAACTCAGTTTCAGAAAACAAGTATTCCATAACCCAAGCTAATAGTTTGTTTTTTTTACTTCCAATAAATATACAAACTTGCTATTCACTTGAGCACTTGTTAAAATGCAGCCAAACAAGTCTGGGACAAAACGAGACTCTGAAGTAGCTCCTCTTGTGTGATTTCTGTAAGTGGTGGCATAAGGCGCTTCAAAAGTCCTCTCATCTCTCATTGGCGGCTAATTCAGATAATGTTTAGATTCTTTGGGGAGATGAGGTCAGCGCTTCGCTCCGCTGTAAGGCTCAAGGGTTTCTGCTAATCGATGGGAGAGCCTGGGGTATCTGCTGGGGATCGATACGCTGCCAACTCTTGCCTACTGCGTCGCACAAAAAAAAAGAAAAAAAGAGAAAAACCCACACATGCTTAAAAGGTCTGCTCACACGTACTGTACACAGAGTCGTGCAAGAAGAATTACTGCTTGATATACTGTAGCTTTTCCCACCTACATGATGGAGCCAGGGGACAGTAAAGCCACTGACGACTGGCTCAAAGTGCTTGTGTTCCATTATGGTTATTAATTGGACCAGATTTTTGTGTTTTGTTACTCAGAATAAGTGTTTTCAATATATGAAAAAAAAAGTGAAGCTAATAAAGCTTCTGAAGCAGAGCCTATTCATGCGGCCAGCTCAGTCCTCGGTGGGCGCAGATGTGGGCTGATCACTTCTTGATATTGCTTCTTAAGTAACTGTGTCCGTTACGCAGGTGCACTTTTTAATTAGCCTGCACTGTATCCAGTTTTCTGTGACGTCTGAGAGGGAAGAAGGAGGCCTAACTCGAGATGAGTCCGTGGTACAGATTTAAAAAAAAAAATACTTCAAACTCAGTCTTGTTTACTCCACGAACTTCATATATTTAATTGGATCTGCATGGAATACAATCTCTTTAATATTACCAGAAGTTGGTCTGTTGAATCTTAGTAGAGTGTACAAGAGCGTCTGAGGGTATTAGCGCTGCTCCTTTGAATAAAGTCAGCGGTCTGCTCTGAGTTTCATGCCGACCTTGTGCAGAAGAAACAAAGCAGTCTAGTTATTCTTTTGTGTAAAGAATCAACTTCCTGTTGGTCTTTAGCCAATGTTGTGTTGCTTTCTGTATCCTGGGGGAAAAAAACAAACTTAATGCAAGAACAATTAATAATTCGGTGATAATTGTAATAAACTCTATAAATTATGACATTTTCAAAGCCTAAGAATGATTATATTTTGATTATTTTTCCCTTGAAACGTTTTGTTTCTCAACTGCCAGTTTCTCGAAAGCAATATTCAACTTTAAAAATGTTAACTGAATGTTATTATAGTTGTGCAATATTTGGCCGCAGAGCTGCCATGCTTAGCACAAGTGCTCCATTTCCAGTTTGAGCTTTCATATATTTTGCATGATTTACAGACTTATTGTTGGATCGAGGATATATAAATGCATCACATAAACGTCTAAGCTTAGAGCACTATGTAAAGACCCAAGGTTGACTCATGTCTCAGTGACGTCCACATGTTGCCTCAACATTGAAATCAGCTCTCAGTGGGATCCGTTTATTTCTTTCAATTTATTCAAAGGAAATAAATGGATACGACCAACATATAGGTCCAGTTTTGATGCTAGATGGGGGGGGGGCTAGATGCTAGTAAGGTTTAACAGGACTAGTTAAAGTGTTTCACCTGCCACTAAAAAAGAAACCAGAGTTCAGCAGATAAGATTAACATTGATTGATTGTACAGTACGTGCAAGCTGCTACCATGGACATTTTTCAGATTGTAATTTTTTTGTTTTGTTTGTTTGTTTGTGAAAAAGTCTGCAGCAGAGGCTCTTAGTTTCTACCGCCAAACCCCTGCTACAGAAGTAATGCCCTGGCTAAAGTTGTCCCAAAACAATTTTGGTCATGTTTTCAGAATCATTCATAATTCACCAAATGGTTCTCTTTTTTTTCCTCTGTGTAATGAATATATGCCAAGTAGGATTGCTTTTTTATTTTCTAGCTGATCAACATGAATGTACCATGTATATATATTTTTTTATAATTTTGCATTTGTCCGTTTTCTTGCACCAAACCTCAGCTAGCATGCCAACGACGGATGCTAGGGCAGCAGAAAGTCTCTGTTTCGAAGAGTATCCCTGGTAGTGTGGGCTCAGTTGCATTGGCTTGACAGTTTGAGGGCATTGAATTGGTTTTAGCAACTGGCATGTGCTAACAGAACTGCTGCCGAAGCACGTCAACATCTGCACTGACTTGAAAAGACAGGAGGTGTGTTCCTGTTCATTGTGAAAACGGATTTGTACATAAATTGTCGGGTATGTACTTTTTTTTTTTTTTTTGTCTTGACCCACCCACAGCCTGCTGTATCATTCAAAAAGCCCCAAGTGTCCATCATGGGTTGACAGATGGATGATCCTGCGTTTTATCTAAACCCTTTCATCCACTGGCTTCCAATACCATTTACCTCTGCCTGGTTCTTGTCACACACCCTTGCCCTGCCAGTAAAGACTGAATCTGTTGGCGGTAATAACTCTCTGTTTATCACTTGTTGTCTTCTGGCTTCCCTATCTAATGCTGAGTGACAGCAAGTATAAAAGGCCTTCCCCTTTTTTACTGCTTCCCTTCCCACCATAATGTATTGTATCGACTGGAACGTATGAGACAGCAGGTGCAGGCTGCAGACTGTGCTGCTTCTATGGTGATGTGCACCTGATTGCTCTTTGTTTCACGCTTTGTTTCCGCTGTTTGGGAGAACGGAAAGAGGTCAAACAAGGTTCTGTTCGTGCAGGCCTGAAGTCTGGGGCAGGCGACTGCCTCGGTCCCAATGGGTTCAAAAAATGTGTCATGGTAGTAGTTTCAAAGTGTAGGAGTCCATGTTGGGCAACGCTCACTCGCTTTTTAAACGTGACTCTCATTTTTGTCGGTGCTGTAGGTTTGATGTTGATTGGGGAAATATTTGTGCTGATATATAATATGACTGTTGAAGAAGGAATGTGTCAGAGTAATTCGACTCAAAATGTAAATGGGTATCTTATGTTGATTTGTTACACAGAGATATATTACATCTTTATTCCTGTTCATTTTGATGTCTGCAGCTAATGAAAACCCCAAATTAAATTATTATTTTAGAAAAAAATCCTTCATTAAATAAGATGAGGAATAAAAATTTAAGACACCAAGCAGGCATCAAATTGACCCCCTTCTTGAGCTACAAAGGTAAATCCCAAAAGATTATTACTAAAGAAGCTAAATGTTTAGGATGCTTTAGCCAGCACCAAAGGAAAGTTAAGTGGAAGGAAAAACAGATGGTTATTCACGCAAATGAAGCATTAAATTGTACAGCACATGGAGATATGGTTTAAGACATTGACATTTCTGTAGTAGAAATATGTTATCGATTTGATTGAAAACATATTTTTACCTGAATTTCATACAAACCTCATTAAAATTGACAGACAAAATTCTTAATTATTTACCTGTAATAAATATATAACATATGACATTCACATTTCAAATTGATTACAGAAATGATTTCACATTTCATTTTGCAACTTTCAAGCTTTTCCATGCTTATTCACATGCTGACCCTTCTCGACCTGGTGCTGCTAACTGTCATTCAGCTGGCTGAAAAAAAAAACCAAACATATAATGCCTAATGTCAATGAATCATAAGTTGCCAGTGTTCTGTTTCTACCTACAGATCTGGAAAGAATAGTGGCAACATTTGCAGCTGTAGAAATGTAAGCGTCTCTTCTCACCAGGTGTTGAATGCTTTGTTGCACCGAATTAGTTTGACCATACAGAATTGGTCAAACTAAATCCAAAGCAGCTCATCAAACTAACTTCTTGTGCTATATTAAAACCTCGGCATTTAATCTGTTCCACCGGGAAAGTGAGACGGATGTGTCTGAAAGGAAGGACGGTTAGTAGTGAGGCTCCAGACTTGCGGTGACACAGAATCCGACTTCAGAAAACATCCCAAATGAAGAGACACTCTGTGACTGTTTGGGGCTCCTGCTACCCTTCCAGCCTCCTCCCTCTGCTGATCTGTCAGTGCACTGGCATGACTTAATTTCTACCCAGAGGAAAGTTTGTCTTCCTGTCAGTCTCTTTTCCCCCCTCCATCCCGCCCTGCCTGTCATTTGGTCGCTCTGCCCACACAACAAGCAGCAGTGTCAGTCTTGAGAAGTGAGGGGAACGATGGCTGTTTGGATTGTATAGTTGTGCCTGTGGGTTTTAGTCTGCCTTAGAGGGCCTCCTCTAGCCTGTTGATTATGTAGTCCTGCTTTTCCCAAGATACAGACAAAAAGTGGATGCACTTTTATTTTACTGAAGTAAATAACCATGCATGGCTTTTATCTCGCCTCAACTGAAATTCATTGCAAAATGTTTTTTCAAGCCGGTCTGACTTAAACAAGACTGGCCAGCTGGTATTATTATGAATCATCGTTTAACAGTTGCGGGGCTCTCTTTCATTTGCTGTAAGCTTAATAACTCCAGGAACAATGACTCTTTTTCTGGCAGCATGACATTTGCGGCGGGCTTGTAGGTGAACGGTGGGAAAAACGCAGCTCTGTTCCTGCAACAATTAAAAATGCTGATACAGATTCTACTCTATTTACTGTTCCTTTCTTGTCCATGGCTGAAAATGGACCGAGGAGATCAGAGGGATCCGAGTCCAAAATGTAGCTATTCATTTTTTCTTTGGTGGTTGTCTAAGTTTTGCTTACAAAATCTTACTCAAGCAAGATGATGTACAAAGAGACTGTCAACAGCTGTTCTTCCTCACGCCTGTTGAGTTGCTAGAATACAAAGCACTTTTTTGTGATAAAAGTATATATTATCAACTTCTGTAGGGGCCAATTTCTTCTTGGTCATGGAAGCCGTTGTACAAATAGAGGCTTTCATTTGAATCTCACTGTGGGAAGTGGAGGGAGAAGATTTAGAGGGAATTACTGGGACACAGTCAAGAAAAGGATAAAAAGTAGGTTAGGTGAATGTAGGTTGGTTGGGGCTACATCATACAGAAACTCGCACAGTGCTGCAGCATTTGCTGGGCTGTTTCTGTAAGGCATTTTGGGGAAAGGTGTCATATGATTGTGTGTTTATTTATCATAGTGTAACTAATGATGCAATCTGTACTTTATTGCCTTATACTTGTTACATAGGCACTGACAATAACAGAACCAAAACTCCAGTGTTCTTTTGTCTTTAAAAGAGCAGACTGATTCAGATTGATGCATTCTGCAACTTTACACCTGGGTGACACTAAATCCACTTATCCTTGATTGACAAAGACATTTGTAAGTTCAACAAAGCAATTATTCTTCGGCCTTCAGACGTCTCAGTGCACATGTGCAAATCAAAATATACTGTCTAGCAGGTTGTAGATGCAACCAGGCCGTTGCTAAACTTGATATTCAGTCATTCGATTTAGCCGTGTTGCAGGAGGGATGCATCTGGAACCTTCCAATGGTTTGGAAGACCCCAGTAGCCCATGGCCTTCACTTTATATGAGGAAAACTATACTAGAGGAGTTCCATTAGGTGAGCCAACACCTCCCGTTTTTTTTTTTTTTTTTTACCCTTGTGCTTTTCTTGGCACCTCAGAGTCTTACACTTCTGCTGGGCGGAGGTGGGCGGACCCCCAAAGATCCATTGCTTTTTCTCTGGTAAAACAACTGCTGACAATCCTTCACGCTCATATTCGACTCTCGGGGTGCGAGCGCTCCACCCAGCAGCCCCCGCGCTTTAACGACACCAGTCACGATCGACCCTCTATCTATTTTCATGTCGCTCGCTGCCATTCCCTGTATGGGAAGTGATTGCGTTGACCTTTCTGGCCCCCATGTAGCTTGTGTAATAGTTCTCCTATTGAAGATGCTGCTGACAACCATCACTTTGAGTGGAGGAGGCGGGGAGGTGTGTGCAGAGGTGCCTGCTGTGTGCCCATTCAAAGCCAGCGAGGAGCACAAAGGGATGTGTTCGCGATGACGCGGCGGCCAATAACTTCCCTCTGTCTGTTTATATGCAGTCCTCCACAACGGGGAGCGCGAATGATTTTGGATGTCAGCACAGTGGTGCTGGCAATCACAGAGACAAAGCTGTATCGGAGAAAAGATTTCTGGGCCGACGTGAATAGATGCCATTATCCTGTCTGCCTTCCTTCAGCTCCGTTTCTGAACATAGTTCCTTGAGAGCATCGATTTACATCTCTGGGTCCTGGTAGGCATGTCGCAGGGCACAGTTTGGACAGCATAATCACGCTTGGGCCTTTTATTAGTAAAGTCAGAGCAGATTTGGACGGTGTAAAAGAATTAAAATTGACCCATGTGCTTCTGCAGCTCACTCAGTTCAGGTGGTTTACTTCGTACAGGACCTGGCTTGTGCTGACAAGCCTAATTGTACCTTACAGTTCACAGCGCTCCGGTGCCTGACTTCCATTATATGATGGAGAAGGAAGAGAAGTCATTGGCAAGGACTACCTGCCCATCACAAACACTTACACACAGAAAGGAGGGGGGGGCTCTACTATTGCAGGCAGTAAATAGGAGAGGTAATAGGCGTAGAGACTCTCAAGATGAGACAGCTGTGGTGTTATTTTAAAAAGCAGGTGCTGTAGTCACACACACACACACACACACACACACACACACATCCAAGGACATCCCAACCTTCAACATCACAAACTGCACACTAAGCAGACTCTGGTTAACTTTCAGATTGCCTCATTTGCTCCCCTACCAACAAAAGTTACTGTGGTGGTTTAGGACATAATGGAGTTTCATATCTCCTGGATAGACTCATCTATATATATTATAGATTTATCAGGGGTTCTCTGAAGAAATTATGGGTGTCAGTGTTTTAATCACAAACCTTTGTCACTTTATATTTACACTCAAAAGTCCAAATGTTGGCCATTCAAGTAGAACACAATGAAATTCAGACATTTTGACTTTTGAACCCAAACTCAACCTGATGCATGTTGTTAAAGTTGCTGGAAATGTTTCTTGAACTTCTGACAGTTTGACTTAATCAACCAGCGGATTAGATAGTACTGCATAATCTCTTCCTATGAATGTCTGGTTGGGTTTTTGATGTATAAATGGAAACCTTATAGTAGTTGGGGGGCATGACATTGAGAACATTTTTCATTTTGCAAGTAAGTGATCCTCAGCCTGTCTGTATTCAATATTTGAATATTTTCTAGTATTTTTTTTTCTTCAGTTTTCACCAATGGTTCTTCTCTAGTAATAACACATCTTGACTTTTTAATAATGTCTTGCCTTTCAAATCTCTCAGGTTATAAGAGTATTGTCATGTTTTGCACCCTTCTCCTGCCATTTTGTTCTTGTTAATCATTCTAATGTTCCAAAGAGGGGACATTAAAAAAGCATTCCCTCAGCATGATGCATCCACCACCATGTCTTACCATTGCAATGATTTCTTCAAGATAGTTTACAATCATGTTGGCCCAAAAATGACATTTTGTGTTATCTGACATGTCAGCTGTGTACCATACATGGCTTGTGGGACTTAATTTGGTTTTCCTCTTGCTTCCTTTACATAAATGTCTGATTTCTGGAGTGTGTGAGTAACAGTTGAGTTTTTACAGTGTTTTGGGAAAACAAATTAGGCTTATTGAACTGTTTGGCATTAAAAGCTCTCTTCAGAATAACATCAGAGATTAACTCGCCAACATCTGCCAAGATGTACAGCAGCAGAACGCCTCAGGGGAAAACTCAACCCAAGGAGATACAAGCATTGCGTCACAGCTCTGATGTCAACTTGACATACACACACATANCGTAAATATGCATACATGTACATTTCACAGACAGACACAGACATTCGTGCCACCGTTCCTCATTTCAACCAAACTGCCGATGCCATTTCCTGCTCACAGTTGAATCTCTGACATTTTACTTTCGCACAGATGTCATTGTCTACAGTTTAATGAAAACTAAGCTAAGCATCCGTTTGCTGAATTGAACAATTGTTCTTTTTTTCTGCAATCAGACACATAGATTTTGTTAAACATATTTGCAAGAAATTTTGCTATATTTGCTCTTATGTAGGGCTGTAAATGTGACATTGCTACTTGCTGCATCGACCACAGGTTGTAGCTTGAGATCTAGGAAGGCTAATGCAGCATTTTAGTCGAAGTAAAAGGATACTGCCACCTGTAGGTGGGAGCTAGCAGTCACTTAAACCCAACGTTTATGACTATTTCTGCAGAAAATATGCAACAAACTCACAATTACGTCTCAGTAGGCCTGTTACAGTAACGTATTTCACTGGACGATAAATTCCATCCAGAAATTATTGTCATAAACGATAGTATTGCCATTTTGGGACCAGTAGTGATGATGGCATAATAATGCAAGTTTGTCTCCTCAGAGAACAATAAACTTGAACTTTGTTCAGAACACTCAAAACTGGAACTGGAGAGGATTTTAACTAGCCAAAATAAAACACAACAACCAAAATAAATTATTTTGGTTGATCTTTTTTTGTAACATCATTCTTATTGTTATGTGTTGCCTAGCATAGCACTGCGTGTTCCTGCTCAGTCATGTACTTAACAATAAAAAGACAATGAAAACGACTTAAAACAATTTTGCGTGCTACTTCCACGATCGCGGAGTTGCAAACAACTGGAGGGACTGATTGTAATTTGGTAGATAAAAGATTGGTAAAATAAGACAAAAACACACAGCACTTATTTTGTAAGTTCTGTCTATATGTCCCTCTGAAGTACATAAAAAAGCTAAGGCACAGCCATCTGACTGCTGCTGCAACAGTGGAGTCGCTGGGAATCGACCTCAGAGCCGCGTGTGGATCTACAGTGGCGGAAGACGGAGACAGTAGCCGGCCTAATCTAGTCATCTCCATCGTGGTCACAGAGCAGAGAAGTCTGCATGAATTTCTCCGGGGATGCTGTCTCCCTCCCTGTCTCTCTCTCTTTTTCTCTCTCTCGTGCAGAAGCCTCTGGCCTCTGCACATCCAAGCATTGCGTCTAATTTCCTCCACATGCACAAATTTACTCCGAGCCTCCTGTTGATAACAGTCTGAGAAGGCCACAAAGCGTGGGTGAAACGGAGGAAAAAGGAGGACGTGCAGGTAGAATCTGTGGCACACACATGCTTTTTGGCAGTCCTGCTTTATAAAAACCTAAATTAACGTCTTTGTTTAGCCCTTACGGTTACAATAGTGCAGTGTGTTGATGCGGGCGGAGACTTGGCGAGTTTAGCAGAGGCGAAGGCAATTAAGGTAAAACGCCACGGGGCTCAGCGTACCCCGACCGTGACTGGCGTTGGTTGCGTCGCCCATGCCTGTGCCTAAACGGACAGCGCGGCAGCGTATTCCACCGTGTGCGTTTGCACGTGCCTGATTCTGTGTGCGGACATGTTCTCTTGGCTCTCCCAGCCCTTGTCAGGAGGAATTAGGACAGCCCCCTTGGAGAAGCAGGGAGTGCACACAAGCTGCTGAAGCTTCCTCTTCTGTAAACATGTTTGTGTGTGTGTGTTGCAATGAGGGATACAGCGAGAGGAGGTTCTATCAAGTGTTTTCCCTTCAAGTTGCGTATCGAATGAACAAAGCTACATGGATCAAGGAAAAATGAAAATGGAGGAAAAAGTGCCTGAGGCGATGATGGAAAGAAGCACAAAGAGGGGGATTCAGAGGTGGAGGTACCTGTAGCAGTGTGCTCAGCGACCTGTTGAGAGCATCTGAGCATGCCCAGTGACTCCTCTCGCTCCACATGTTTCCAAGAAGGGTCTTGGTCTGTTGCTAAGCGTGGCCACACACACACACACACACACACACACACATAGGAGCATGACAAGTATTCTGCAGTGAATACACTGAATTTAACCAGACTGTAACATAAAGTTTCAGTTCTGTTTGAATATCATCATCACAAAAAGACATTTTTGAGTAGATATTAAAATGAAAGCCAGATTATCCTCTTCTTTAAGCCCTTAGAAAGAAACGCAGGAAAAAGTATTTTTGGAATTAATATTTTATAAAAGGCCTCATGATAGGCATGTCTAAAAAAACAAATCATATTTCTAATAAAAGTTGCTATTTCACATGAAGCATTTCCTGTCTTTTTTTTTTTTTTTACCATTGTTGGCTGTCAACAGACTTCTTTCAAGTTCAGTTAAACTGAATTTGATTCACTGTTTTAATTCACATTTTAGAGTAATGCTCATTACTAGCCTCGTAAAATTTTGATTCAAAATTATTTTTTATCCAAACAAGAAGTCTGACTGCGATGGGAAATGAGGCGGTCGCATCAAGCGTTTCTCTTAATTGCTGAAGCACTCTTTGCATGTTTTCATGGGAATTTTTGATGATTCATGTTCAATCTATGAAACTGGAAAACTTTCTTGCCTCGAGCAACCAATATCAATTTTACATCTGTTAAATTGCATAAATCCAAACAAAAATTATACGTCATCCTGATCTGAAAATCTAAATAAGTACAAATATGTACAACTTCTTGAAGTTATGTTTAACTTATCGATTTTAGGAAATAAAAAGACAGTTTTCTTTCACTTTCTGGATCCATTATGTCTACTTTTAAATGTCTGTTTATCAAAATTGTGTCACTTTATGAGGAAATTGGATCCAGTTGAAATCCAATGATACGGCTCGGCCAAATCTAATTACACCGCTCCAGCACTGTTTTTCATTTCCACTGTAAGGAGAGTAAATCCTAAAAATCTCCTTTTTGCTTCTTTTTTTAAGCTTAAAGATTGGTAAAATTATATTTCAGCCTATTTACAGTGCATCAGTGATTTACTCAAATGTACTTTGATTGCGTTACATTACTCTGTGTTCACTCTTTAGTCCAGAATTGATCCATCTTTAATTAAATTAGACCCTGGATGGTCTATTTTTATTATTACAAATCACAAAGTGATGCAATGAATTTCAGTTCCAATCGTCTCAGAACGGAACGTATCGATGAAGCATAACTCGCCTTCAGCGTCGTTGAGGTAATGGGCATCACAAGCAGCTGACCTGGAAAGGCATCGGGTCGCTACAAGCGGTTTCCGTGTGCATCTACATGTGTGTAACTGTATCTAGTTCAGTCAGATGGCGTAGTCGGTACAAAGCCTATTCAGGTCAGGGTCAAAGTGACAGAGACAGATAGAGGGAGGGGAATAAAGGAAGGGATGGATGGATGGATGGAGGGAGGAGGAACACCAGAAGACAAAACAGGACTGTAAGCTTGAGGCCATCGCTGAGAAAACCCCCCTCTCTTCTGAGAGCAAGGCAGAGCAGGAGATAAAAATAAACCTGCAAATAAAAAGAGTATTGTACTAAGGAGAGCAAACGGTGTAATATTGGAGAATATTAGAGATTTGCTAGAAAAACATTCTGGAAGAAGAGAACTCTGAGATCACCTTCACGGGTGCGACGTCTAAAATAAGAAACACGAGCTGGCAGACTGTTGCTTTCGCTCATTTTTAATCACCCACATGGATTTAAAGGTAATAAAAAGTGGATAACGGTTCGACCCAGAAGGGCTTTTTGCAAGGACCTGCTCCACCAACGACTTGACAATAACAGAGAATCAAACTGCATCATGGGAGATACTAAGCACCCCCCAGGGTTCAATAAAAGACTCAAATGTCTGACGCTACTGTTGGTACAGTTGTGAATTTCAAGCAAATTAGGTAAAATCCAATATGGCCTTGTTTGCTCCAGGGTTCTGTAGTAAGACGGCACAGTAACACAATAATTTAACTTGATTTAATAGCTTTTATATACATTATTATTACAGTTTATGTCATGTTGTCAAAGACATTTCTTACCATTGTTTTCATATGTAGAGAGAACATAGTTGCCCCAGTTAGGTGTGATAAAGATAAAAGCAAAAATGAAACAAACAAGAAAACTGATTATTGAATAACATCAAACTGTTTATGAGTACTGTATATATTTGTCTCTTTGTGTGAGGTTAGATTTTATCACTGCACATAACTATTAATGATAAATTGCAGTGGTTTGTGGTCTTCCCAGTTTGAAAACACACAGTTATGGTGTTGAAAGTTTAAAAAAGACAAACAAAAAAAAACAAATGTAGAGTCATAACTGTAACCGTAATAATCAACGTTCTTTTTTTATTAATATGTTCTGTTCTTATTTTTTTTTATTTTAAATAGTTTTGGAAATATTTTATTCTGACGGTTTTCATAGTCTAAGTTCAGATTTCTTTTTGGATCCGTGTGACCGATTGTCACACGGATCAGATCAGATTGGGGGGGAAAAAAAGCTATTATAATGTTAAAAATTAGTTATGAGCAAAAGTAATTGGAAACTGTAGTTCCATCCATCCATCCATTTTCTGAACACCCTTGTCCCTCAGTGGGGTCGGGAGGGGTGCTGGTGCCTATCTCCAGCTAACATTCCAGGCGAGAGGCGGGGTACACCCTGGACAGGTCGCCAGTCTGTCGCAGGGAAACTGTAGTTTTGTTTCTCAATTAACATGTTTTAGTGTAGCTCCTGTTTTCTCTTTAGTGTCCCTAATGTTTTGGAGGAGAACTGCAGTGAGTCAAGAAAAGGCAGCATCTCTCCAATGTCAGTCAAATGTCACATTAAGACGAAGGTGCTGGCTAAATCTCTTCCTCACTGTTCTTTCCCTTTCACACATCTGCCGTTTTCATTTTTTTTTTTTTTTTTTAAAGCTTCTAATAATAATCCTCACATTTTCTGTTTTTCCCCTTTTCCTCTTCCCCTCTCCTTTCCGCCTTCATCCAGTGGGCTAAAAACCCAATTTATTTCTGTAGCACAGGAGAGGCTTGTAAGAGTCCCACGGGGGGTTTGCTGTTGTGTTGTCAAGGTAACACACTGTCAGGGACGTGGCCTCCCGAGCCAGTCCAAAGGGGTATTTTTGAATGTATTCACTAATTGAAAAAGTAGGAAGGCAGAACTGAAAGCAGAGGCGACAGAGAGAGAGATGGAGAGAAAAAAGAATAACTTAAAAGGAAAGTTGAAAATGGATCAAGAGATGGTAGAGAGAGGAGAAAAAAAACAGAATAAGTGAAAAGGTGAGGCTGCAAATACCTCTGCACAGATGGCGTCCCCTGCTTGTCAAGTTCGGGGGGGGGAGAGAGGAATGACATGCACATATAGAGCATCTGTCATTCAGCTCGGTCAAGTGGGCCCGATTGGCTGTCGGCGGTTTCTAATGGTAACAGTCTCCATACCCCTCCTCCTGTACAGCTATGTGAGTGTGTGTGTGCGTGTGTGTGTGTGGGGGAGGCAGAGCACCTTAGCCCCGTTTGTTGATCTCCAATTGAAGCTCCATCAGGCTTCTCCTATAATTACAGACGCCTCACCATTCCTGCTTTTCAACCTTCCAGACTCAAAGTTTCTGTCTGTGCCCGCTAAATAAGACAGCCGGGGAAGCAAATGAAGGAGAAAAGTTGGGGAAATGACTTGCATCCAGTTTTCCGTTTCTGTTGCGGTGACTGACAGGTGTCGCAGGTGTGGCGTCAGATGTGTAGTCAGGATACTGAGGGGAATTGGGATGCTAAGGTTTCCCCACAGGGAGGAGCAGGCAAGGCTTGACAGCAGTCTGAGATGCGCTGTCATATTTGTCGATGGGTTTTGGCATCAGAGAGACTTTTTGTTGTTGTTGTTGTGTATGTGTGCACAGCAGTTGGCTGTGCTTTAGATGTGCAGCACATAGGTGGAACATAGGGCAGCGTTGCATTAAGTTTGCGTGACATGCCCAACAACAATCAAGGAAATTTAGCGGCTTTTGTGCATTTGTAATCCTGGAAACAAAAACTGGCTGTAGCCTGTGAAAGAGTTGAGATTTACCTTCCGTCAGGACAACAAACATTAAAGCTGCAACTTTATTTTTTATGTTACAAAAATATGTATTTTACATATTTGTTAAAACTTTCACCACGTCTCCTCAATCTCCTCCCTGAGCTCCTGTTACCAACTGAAGAAATGCACCGCTCCTGGTCAAAAACAGCCAATCAGAGCCAGGAGGAGAGTCTTAATGCTGTCAATCACCCTTGTGAATGAGCTGCCAGATATAAACCATTCATCCACCGTTATCTGTGGCAATGCTAACTAGCTTTAGCATTCATGACAGGCTCAGCAGACAGCAAGGGGGAAAGGGTGGAGCAGCATGATTGGGACAAGGCAGAGGAGCTCAATTTATTTTTCACGGATTATCTGTCGCGACATGGTGGCAGTTTAAACAAATACGTAAAAAAAACATTTTTTCTAAAACTGACACACTGCAGCATTTATAAACATACAGCCAGATCTGCAGTGAAATGGTTTAAAATAAAACATATTGATGTCTTTTAATGGTCCTAAACCCAGTTGAGAATCTTTGGTAAAACTTAAAAATTGAATTTGATCCCATGATCACATTGAGAACAGGCAAACATTTCAGTTTCTCCAATGGGTAATACTGGTTAAGACATAGCTATAAGAGCCATTATTGGAGGCAACAGCATTTTCTCAAGGGACAAACTGAACTGAGTCTGATGGCATTCTTCCTGCAGACCTAAGAGTGACTCGGGCGGCAGCTTTCAGCTTTCCACTGCCCGCCTCTGGATGAAAAAGAGAGAGGAGGAAAAGAGACAGCGCCGTGACTCATTCACATTATCCTCTGAAGTGGAAACCCTTCAAACGTGTCGCACTCGCACATACAGAAACGGGCACTCAGTCGTACACTGGCATGCACATGGCACGTGTGCAACGGGAGCCCGGGAGCCCATTGGGAGTGTGTGATGTGCTTTGAGCAGTGGCTCACTTTGAAACGTCAGATTCCCGCTTAAAAGGAGAAAGTGGGCAAACTCCAACAGGGCAATTAGCCCCGTGTCTCAAAACAAGTTCTCTCCGTTGCCTGGGTGTTCACAATCCCCCGAACAAGGTTAGAAGTAGTTGAACATTTTTAGGCTAATTTCCTGTAAAGAAATCACAAAGCATCTAATGCTGATGTTTAAATGCTACTAGTCCCCTGAGACGGGGGCGCTTGTAGGATCTTATCGAGTGGTACGTACAAAACAACAACTCACCTGAAACCACAAGAGCACAATCACAACCTTTGCACACATAAGTGTGGCGGACAAAACCAGCAGAAACCACACAAATACAGACCACATATAAAAATGGTAGAAATGGAAACTTTGCACCGGATACCTAACGGTGATTTCCTGATCCACACAATATGTCACGTACACAATGCGCCCACAAAAACAGCTGCTCTGATCCACGCAAGGTTCAACATGCACAATGTGACTCACACACACACCTATGCCTGCATAGACTACTTTTTTACACATTACACTGAACAATGTAGTCAGGAAAGCAGATTCCCAGGCTCAGGTTGTGTGTGTGTGTATGTGAGACATCATCATTTCTACTCTTTTTAACAAACGTTTTGACTGGTTAAAATCGGCTTGTTCATTTATAGCCACCCTTACCACATCGTCATGTTAAGCTTACAGAAAGAGCTTCTAGAGCTGCCAAGTAAACAAACGTAATCAATAAAATTTAGATTTACGACGCACAAGTTAACAACCCCACAACAGAAACACACGTACAGGATGTTTTGACAATACAGACCATTTTTATTTTTTCTCATCATAGTGTTGATAGGAAAGGAATAAATAATTAAAAGTCCAATACGTTCCTGTTTGGAAGAACCTCATTTCTATGTCAAACCAAAACCGTTAAGAGGTTTTTACTCTGGTCATTTGGTTGTCTGTCCCGGTGTGTCGGACACAACATAAATTGCCGACCAATCAGTGAGATCAAAGAGGACAATCCTTCTTCTGATAAGGACAGAGCTAGTTCACTGGTGTTGTAGGCTTCATATTGTTGGAACTTGTTGTGCATCCCATTACTTCAGGCATAAAGCAGAAAGAACATACCTACAGTTATACATGGTGGTGGAAGTGTGACAATCTGAGGCTGCCTTTAGTCATAAATGGCTTGTTTAGATTTTCTCTACAAGAAAATCCTCATGAAGAACATCTGCCAATCAGTTCCTGTCCATAGGTTTATTTGTGCTTGAGTTATGCTGTAGGTAAATGATCCACATAACATCAAGTCCAAAACAAAAGAAGAAGAAGTACTTGACCGAAGCCCATTGAGCACTTCCTATCTACATTAGTGATTGTTGTGTTGGCTTGCTGTGGTGAATTTCCTAGTTAGCACTAGCTACAGTTGGGCTAACTATCGCTGAGATCAAGAATTGAAATCGCAGCAAAACTAATTTTCTATGTCACACAAATCTTGGTTGTTTTATAGCGTTGTGAGCATGCAGCCAGTGAACCATGAGATCTCCCGTCTATCTTTATGATTGGACGCTGCACTACACCTGTGCCTCATGTAGACTTCGCCTGCTAAGCTAATCTCCACTGCCAGCCGTGGTCAACTCGGAGCAGGATACGGATATAAACAGATATACAGAGACAGTTAATCGCTCGGATCAAATGCAACAGGTCACGCAGCACAAATCAGCGGCTCGTTTGTGTTTGTGACATGCAGAGATTTAACTATGTCAGGTAATGCAGCTTGGAAGAATACATTAAGTCTGGGTTTGATGAGGTTATGTTTGAACCTATTGGATTATTTCAGTGGTGTTTATTTTTTATTTTTTGTGCTTTATTTTTAGATTTAGCATCACTTTTACTGTCACAAAGAAGACTTGTAGTCCTAAATGTAGCATAAATGCTGTTTTTACTTAGTTTTAGAAATCAAACTGCTTTTGCTTTACAACAAATGCATTGTCAGAATAGCTAAAATGTAACTGTAACCAATGACAACGGAGGTGAAGCGAGATATGAATCCACTGTATTAAAATTATACGATATTTCTTATTCCTGTACAGAACTGTTGGTGTTGTGTTATTCCTTAATGCAGACAACATTTTCACACAGTTATTGGGCACAGAGATGGATTACATCAGCCCAAACAAACTTTGTTTTTCATCCATTTCCTCTCTGTGTCTCCACAGAAACCTGCTGGACATGGACACCTTCTCCAAATCAGACCCAAGTAAGAAACATGATGTCCAAACATCCATCAGACTCAAAACTCTTTAGACGGTCATGTGGAAAAGACAACACTGTTATTTTCTGGATAGAGGTTTTTATCACATATTAAAATAAGACTCAGGAAATTAGTTAAAATGGACAGTAATGAATTTAGAATGATTGCTAAATTAATGGATCAAATTTATTGTTGAACAAAACAATATCCCTTTTAAAAGAAAAAAAAAGAAACAAAAGAAAACAAACAAAATGACTAAAAATGAAACCCCACGCCAGAAACGCCCACTCACAATACTATCGTGAAATCTTCATTAAAATGAAACTGTCTTGTCTGGGCAAAACTTTGCTTTTGTCATTTTCTAGAGAAAAGCAAATTTGGTTTAGAAAAATCTTACATTTTTCTTTTTATCAACATTCTTAAACAAGAAAGTCTAATAATAATGCTTAACAGGTGGATTGTTTTTGTTTTTTTGAAATGGATCATTTTTATCTTTGATTTTCTGCATGACATCTTAATGAGTACAAGCTTTTAAAAAAAAAAAAAAAGCCTGTGATTTTCTCTGGGATCAGTGAATTGACTGAAACGATCATTTGAAAATCCACCTCTGTTGAGTTGGAGCTTTGAATTTGACCACAAATTAAATTAAATTGGCCATTATAGCTACACTCCACTGACTAAATTGGCTATTAAGTAATTTCCAGTTTAGGTGGAACTGGTACTGTAACTGTAAATGACAGAGTAATGCATTTAACTTTATTAAGTAGCCCTACTTTATCATTAAAGTTGGACTTGGCCAGGATATTTCATACTCTTCCTGTCATTTCCATTTCGCGTTTGTGTCCAACAGTCTAAGACCACACCAGAAAAAAAGTTATTGCATGATGAACAAGTTGTCAGCACATTTCCAAGAGAACGCGATGGAAGGAGTGAATCACTGTGGCGATGATGATGATGATGACAGTGATGAGACGAGTGCCGGGATGACGGTGATTGTATGAGGGAGTAGTAGAGGACAGGCTTTAACTATATGTTCAGGTAGTTCTTGTGATCTTGTGATTCCTCTGAGCAATACTTTAATCCCTTAATTTGAACCTGACTGATGTAGGAAGGAGCCAGAAGGCGAAGAAGCGAAGGGAAAGTATTAAAGTTGGCAGAAATGCATAGATAACCGGGGTATGTGACCTGGTAATAAAAAATATCAGCGATACAAATCAAACGGCTCCAGCTTTCTGATGAAATTTTAAAAAAAAAAGTCTAAGTTTTTCAAATCCATGGAACATGTTCTGCTTCAGTAATCCAGTGTTATTATTCTATAATTAGCTACACATCCTGTAAATATAGATGTTTGCATTGACTGATAACGTTGGACGTTTGTCTTCTTTACAGTTTGTGTTCTCTACACGCAAGGCATGGGCAACAAGGAATGGAGAGAGGTCAGTACCTTTCTTCATAGCAACACCACGGCATCTTCTTTGTTTTGGTTTTCAAGGCCATGAATATGTCAATACGACAATAAAGTTTCGTCTTTCATATAGAATAAATTGGCAAAGGAGGGCTTCCTATTAGCAAGGAGAAATAAATGGAGTACACGTTTTTAGCAGCAGCTGAAGCTCCGTTGCTGACTTTGTCCGGGAAAGAGACGCAGCTAAACACTCAGAGCTCTTTATGTGATGAAGAAAAACTGAGACGTCATATAGTACTTTCCATGAGAAAGAAAAAAACTGAGAACACAGAGCTGATGGAACCAATTGTTCCCGTTTTTCCCTGATGGTGGCAAGACATTTTGGGAAGACACCTGTGTGAACAATCAGTCAGCTTGATTCTCCGTGATTAAAAAAAACAAAAAAAACAGACCGTTTCCCGGTCTACAGTAGGTATTTTCCTCATCATAGCTACTCTATAAAACCTGAACTGTCCCTTTAAGACGTGAACAGTTGGGGGTGGGAGAGAGGGAAACATTAAATGTCATTAAAATATCATATTGAAATGCAAACGTTACTCTTTTTAGCCGCACGGGTCACATTAGTCAAGGCTCTTCTAATGTGCTTAAGCTCTTATTTACTTTAGGCTACGCATGCTCTCATTAGACAAACACTTATCACTTAAACTGATTAAAAGCAACGTGCATTCATATTTAACTAGAAATAGCACATCAGGTCAATGTATTCACCAGCCTAATTTGTCTCTCTGTTGGCGTCACATTTGCATTAATTTTTATTTACCGTCTAAGCTGATATCTGTGAAAACGACAGATGGTCACTTGTCAGCGAACCAACCAGAGACACAGGTGGAGGACTTATTTTAGGTTTTAATGAAAGTCCTAATTATGCCTGTCATTGCTCTTTTTAATTGATAAACACCGTCGACAGCATCTTTGAGAGCATGTTTTCTGAACTGCAGTCACCAGAGAGGTTTTTTTTTTTTTTTTTCTCCACATGAATATTCACGAATGTAAATGAGAGTTCAAATTCCCACCGCCCCAATCATTCCCGGTTCTTCAGAATTCCGAGTGCCCCTTCATCTGCTTGCTCTATCAACAGGCGGAGTTAAATGTCAAACACTGACCTGCCTGACCCCCATTGACTGGATGCTTAAGCTGCTCTGCATTCATTACGCCATAGCTGTACATAATCTTCCGTAACCAGCGCCTCCCCTGATGCGTCTCCAGAGAAACAGGCTGCAGGTGACGAGATACTTTACACGAGTCACCGCAACTTCGTGGAGAGCCTGGAAAAGCCGCTTTTATTTGAACGGAGAAATCTCCGAATTGTTGCACGAAGATAAAGTGACATCTTATAGATTCTCTGAAGGCAGGGTGGCGAACGGAAATGGTTGAGAAAAGCAGCGGAGATGAGGAACGTTCGGACCCTTGAGTTTTCTCCCGACTGTTCTCTCAACATCCCTCTCATCTTTGCTCTTAACTTCCAGTTTGGGAGAACGGAGGTGATTGACAACACGCTAAACCCAGACTTCGTGAGGAAATTCATGCTGGACTACTTCTTTGAAGAGCGACAGAATCTCAGATTTGACTTGTGAGTACAACTTCCTGTGTTTGCTTAACTTTTTTATTATTTATTTAATTTTGTCTGGTTTTCTTTGCTTTCTGCAGCGACAAGTAAAAGTTTTTGCTCCCCACATTTTGTCATATTTTAGCCACTTGCAATATATTTTTGTACAATTTTGTGCGATTGGATAAGAAAAATGCGAGTAAATGTTCTGCAAACATCACTTTGAAAGTCTTGCCGCCGATTTTCAGTTGGATTCAGAATCAGGCCCAGACTTTGACTAGGCCATTCCACCACATAACCTTTTGATTGCATCTCTGGCTTTACGTTGGTGACATTTTCCTCCTGTGAGGTGAACTTTTTCTTCCAGTTTGAAGTCTGTCATGTTTCTTCTTGCCCTCCGTGTTGTCCCATCAATTCTGACTGAGATCTGATTTGAGATTTCTTTTGTTAAAATTGGAGACATTGTGTTTTACTTCTTGATCTGTCAAAGAAGAAATGTATAAATGCCTCTCAGACCAGGAACTACAGCCTCTTAAAATGCCTTCATTTGCTCTGAAGCTGAATTGGAAGTGGGACAGTTGTCGTTTTTAAACCCAAAAGTGAACTAACTGCTTTTAAAGGTCAGGATCAACTGATACAAGTATAAACAAAGCTGCACACCTGCAGAGTGGTTCCGCCCCAGAGTAAAAGGGTCAAGGTTCCTTCAGGGGAGACATTTGTCCCGCTGTCTTACTCAGTGCGACAGACGGTTGACTGATTCTTCTCTAATGGCACAACTTCCATGTTCACAATAGAATCTTTAGGCATCCACGGCAGCAGGAATTGTGCAAACCTTATCTGACCAAAAAAACAAAGCCACCACAGCAGTACAACAATGATGTTTGTGTCAGGTTTGACAGGGGGATTTCCTATTAGAGGCTGCCGTTGTAGACGTTTTACCACTGAAAGCTCACACACACTGAGGCAAACAGCATCATGTTTTCAGGAGTCTGATCTACATCCTTTCCCTATTTTGACCGTTGGATGCTCAAGAAACATCCTAAATGTTCACCAAAGCTCCACTCATGATGTCTCTACTGTCACGCTCTGTTTTTAGGCAGTTCCAGACAGGACGAATTGAATTATTTACATACAAATCACTGCTGTGCATGTTGAGCACATTCGGTTCAAATCAGACCTGTCCTTCCTGGATGCTTAACGTATTGTGAGTAGCTTGAGTTTAGGTGTAGTTTGAAAATAAAGTGCGCCCCTTTTCAATCGTGAAGCAGAGAGAATACCTAAAAGGAAAAACAACTACTACACTATATAAATAAAATTACCTTACCTACCTTACCTACACCTCCTCAGTATATAATCGTAAAAGTTATTTATTAACAGCAACAACTTCAGTCTGTCATGATGTTGTTGATGAATTTTGGTTTGGTGACCTATAAGAATTCAGTTGATTGAGGTTTCCAGACATCCATGAATATTTTTCCAGCCTTTCTGTTGTACAATTCCTGGTGTCTTCGAGGTTACCGTCCTGCTGCATTGACTCGGATCCAGTACATTTCTACTGGTTGGCAAACGGCCTTCCACTTGACTTTATATAGATTGCACTTCGACTATGAAACCTGTCTTTCTCGTCATTCCACAGATGTCATCAGTGTGAATCTACGTCATTTCCTTGTACTTCAGATTTACTGACTAGACCTTTTTGGTTGCACGAGGTGCAAACGTAGGAATCTGACATTTCGTTGGTCTTCCTTCGCATACCGATGGGGTTTTAAAGGTTTTCAACCTGCCAGCAGCGTCTCTAGGTGATGCCGTTTCTCGTTAATTACATGCAAATTACAGTTTCTCTTTTAAAATGAAAAGATTAATTAGATTATCTGTAAACCACAGAGGAGCGGCAACAGTTTTCACCATCATTGTGAAAGTTAGGCCGCGACGGCGAGGAGAGGCTGGGTCTAAGATGGTAGTAAGAAAAAAAAAAAAAAGGGAAGAAAATAAAATAAAACGCTTTGGGGGGAAAAATAGTTTGCGTGGGTGGAATGTTGTGAGAGAACGAAATATGACGAGCATCTGTGGAATGTCGGGTTCACACCTGGATCCTGGCAGCTCTGTAAGAGGTGACTGGACCATTTCCAATCACAACACTTAAAATATCCTGAGCCTTTTTGCTCAGGTGCTCGGCCAGACCAATGCAGGATCCCCACCTTGGCATTTCCACCGAGTCGCTCAGTCACGCTTCGTGCTCACATGTGCAGGAGATGTGTCACCCGGTCACATGCTGGACAGACTCATTCCAAGACGAAACCAAAAGTGATGTGTGCCTCTTGCGCTTCTCTCCCCACATGCGGTGCGGCCCAAGCCACAGTGTGGGTATTTGCGTGCCGGTTGTGTGCGGCCGTAGCAGGTAGCCATAACAACCGGGGGTTCGGGGGATGGTGGCTGGAGGTGTAGGGAATGACGGTTTTCCTTCTGGGGGAAAAAAAAGAGAAGCATTTAACCTTTCATATCGAATATGCTCCGGTGGACCACAACGAGTCACCAGTTAGTCTATTTACACACAGAAGAAGCACACGCTGCTACTACTTGCATTGTTGTGCATGAAAAAAAACAAAACAAAACATGGAGCTTGTCATGATATCCTCTCTCCAGAGAATCTAGTTTAGATTTGCTAGTAAGATCACACCAGTTTCCCTCAGAGTGATGTGCTCTGTCACAATGACAAATTTTGCAGGATTGTCCAGCAAAATATTGTAGTTTTCAGACCATTTTCAAGTAAATATAACAATGGGATAATAACGCAAGTTCGCCCTCTCAAACTTTAATTTTGCAAAGAACACTTAACACTGTAAGATATTTTAAATTTCCAAACCAAATATAATCAGGTTTTCTCGCATTACCACCTCAAACACATTTTTATTAGTATTGTTATATATTATGTGGAAAAAACCCAAAACATTTGTGGGTTTTGATAGTTTTTGCAAAGAAATGTATGTGAAGTTTTTTGGGGAATTGTAGTTTTACTGCATATTTCTTTTTATTAAAAGCAAATTAATCTTTTCCACAGTTGCCATGTGCACTCTCAGGATGAGGCATTGTTGCAGTTTCATTTAATTGAACTGGAATCTTGCTGTGCAGTGGTACTAATCTCATTATATATTGTTAAAGTGTTTAATAAATTGGGACTATGAAAATGAATCAAACTCAACTTGCTGGGCTTTCTTTCTATCTTTGAATGAATATATTTTCACCCGGTCGGCTGATTTAAAGAGCTGGTAATTATTAAAGCAGCATTCCAAATACAGTCATCTGAATATGAAGCGTCTCAGCTAAACTACACTTGAGAATCCTGACTGACAGACTCTCTTTAGAGGAGAACCTGACGGGCATGACGATCAGACACCTGAGGGATTAGAAAAATGGCTTTGAAGACAAGTCATAAGTTTCGAAATGCAAAGAACTGATTGTCATGTGATGGGAAAGGAACAGAGCGAATGGAAAATCAAGAAGATGAGCAAGTTGGTGCGGGCCCTATTAAAGCTCAATTTGGCTCCACAGCTAAGCCTGTAACAATAAGCAATAAATTAATCGCATGCTAAATTAAAAAGGGATTGATAAACTCCATGTGGGAGAGATGCCCCGCTTTACTATTGTTGAAAAGCCGGTGTTCTGAAAAATGCTGCAAACTAGCTGCCACTTTTGACCTGTTTTTCCTGTCAAACGCGAGTCATTAGTATTTTTTTTTTATTTTTATTTTTTTTTTGAAAAGCAGTTTTGGATACATAGACTTCATGATCCATTTCAATTATTGTTATTTTGTTTACTTATTTTGGGTATATAAAATGTTTTCCAGTTCCGGTGTCAAATGTTCTCTAGTTCTACATTTTTCAGAGGATGTACTTTGACATAATTAGTGTAGTAGCTGAAAATGGGCTCAAAATGTCATTATTATTGCTTATTGCATTAATTTCTGGGACAATTTGTTGTCCAGTAAAATGTGTTGCTGTGACTGACCTACCAACAACAAATGAGCTTCGTCCCGTTGCAGTGACACAGTTAGTTGGGTTAATGTTTGTCTGAACGGAGTTGATCATCTTCTAACCAAAGTTAGCTTTTTGTTGCTGTGAGAGAATAGGTCATGATAAGCATTCTCAGTGTGTGAAAAACAGGCTTTTATGTGACTGTGTGTGTGTGTGTGTGTGTGTGTGTGTGTGTGTGTGTGTGTGTGTGTGTGTGTGTGTGTGTGTGTGTTCACATGGGGCTCCTGTTTTGTTCGGTTTTCATCAGCAGCTGTATAAAGCTGCCACTGTCGGCCCGTCGAGGGCATCGTCGTCTGAGACGATGGCAGGTGAAAGATGGGCCCTGACAATGAGGCGAAAAGTGAAAACAAAGCGAAAAGTGACGATGGAGATCACTTTTCACTGATTTATTATGCAAAACTTTATGTCTTTACTTCTTAAATACACACTATGATGAAATGAAACGAAGCCTTTTTAGTAATATTGATATCCTCTGGGGGGGGTTTTCTCCCAAAAAATTTTTGTTACAGTTGCTGACATTTTTGTTAAAAAAAATTAGCGAAGTCATCTCACAAAGGTAGTTTTCATTAGTATTCATTCCCTTTTTGTCAATACTTTGTGGAAATAACTTAAAACTAAAAATATTGTTTTCTTAAATAAGAGGCCAAATATTTATTACCTTTTGGATCATAAAAGGCAGACTAGTGGTTTACATGGTCATTTTAACCAGCTCATCAACTTTATAATTGACGTTTCTGATCTGCTACTTGGTCTTCATGAGTTTTTGTTCACTTATGCCCTCTAACAAGTGAACAAAAACTCATGATTGCAGTAGGCTTTACTCAGTGTGATCTCAAATTTCAGATTTTTGTTTACAAAAAGTTTGGACAATGAACGAATCCCTACCCTCTCGTAATGCATTGAACTTGGTGGTTACAGTGGGTCAAAAGGTGAAAAAGCTTAAAACCTTTGCCCCGTACGGTAAACCCACTTATGGGAAAGCTACTTACGAATACAAAAGGCTTTAATAAATAAAACGCAAGGGCACTGCGCAAACTCCAGTTGACTGAGAGAACAAGGCAAGAAGCAAGACAGTAATTTAGAAAATCTGGCAATGAACCAAGAGGAAGAAAA
>NW_015114504.1:0-24422 GCF_001443285.1 Poecilia latipinna
GTGTGTGCTGCATATACAGTTGTCTATCCTGAGTGACCCTGCTGTAGAGTAACAAACTTTTGGGGGGAATATCCTGCTTCCTGGCCAGAGACTGCTCAGTGAACCTTCACAGAGTTTGAACAACATGATGCAGGAAAAGAAGATGAGTGGATGAACTTAATCTGTTATTTGCTTTTTGTCTGTTTGTCTGACGTAGCTGTTTCAGATAATCAAAGACATACTGATAACAAAACAAGGCAGCCTGAGGAAATACATGTTCTGTGATTAACCTCTTCTTATTTGGTTAAATTTCACAAGCTATATCCAGACCTGTTGACAACAAGATCTGAAGAATTCAGAAAACTTCAGAATGACGAAAGCAAAGAATTATGGAAAAAGCAAAATGTCATATCCCATCAGAAGAACTTCAAAAAGGGAAAGTCGTCAATGTCTATCAGCCTGGAAAACGTTACAATCTTATTTCTGGGGCTTTGAAACTTTATAGACCACAGTCAGAGTCATTCTCCACAAATGTAGAAAAGAGTGGTGAGACTTTCCATGTGGGCGGTCTAGTAAAATTACTCCCAGACGTCATTGAGGACTCTCAAAAGAACCCAGAGCAGCTTTTAAGGCACAACAGGCTTTTCTGGCCTTTGTTGAGGTCAGCCATCATGATTCAACAGTAAGAAAGAAACTAGGGAAATATGGCATTGATGGAACGATTCCCAGGACTTCAGGGAGAATTTTCAGTGGACTCATGACAAGAATTGGAACATCCTGTTACACAGAATTTCATAAAATGAAGATCATTCCTGGTGATGAACTGTGGTTCTAATGGTTTCCAAAAATTAGGTCGAATTTATGTTCGACCTAATTTAGTTAGTTGGAACCTCAGCGCCTTGCAAAATGATTCAGAGTCGTTAAACCTTTCCTCATTTTATTAATTTATTCAGATAACTTTGAAATGTGATTGCTTTGTCATTTCAGTCTTACCATCTTTAATTGGTATTTGGATAGTTTTTTTTTTTTTTCTCGGACGTTTTCTTCACTGCCGTTTTCCGCTGACGTTTATGGTTTTTATGTATTCCACCTGGCTGCAGAAAAAAAAAATCCTAATGTGGACAATAATAAAGTGACAGTGATAATGAATATATACAGACCATTCATGCTTGAAAACCCTCCAACGTGGCAACCACTCTAATTTCCTCCAGAGTGACATTAATGAGCTCATGACTGACAAAGTCATCACAAATGCTTGATGATGGATGTTGCTGCAAAGGATGGCACAACCATTTATTAGGTTAAGGGGGGTTAGAAAATTTAAAATAATAATGTATTTATAAAGCTTGTATGTGTCTGATAATAAATAGGCTTGATCATCTAAAACATTTAAGTGGAACAAAAAAAAAAGAAAACAACTTAATAACCGTAAGGGGGAAAATACTTTCTAACAATCTAGTTGGATTAGCTGGTGCTGCTCATATTTACACTCCTCAACTTTTACCCAGGGTAGTCTAATTAACGTTTTATATCTTATTTGACTTCAGAAATACTGGTTGGATGAATCCGGTGACCTTTTTACACAGAATTCACTTTCCTGCTTCTTGAACATTTTAAAGTGCGTATAAATCTGCTGATAGCTCATTTAATAAAATGCCAAACCTGCCATTCCACGGGTTTATAAAGATTGAAATGAAAAAAAAAATAGACTAATGAGGTAGAATAAAAGGTAATTTGTACAATCTGACATTGATGTGAACCATCTGTGAACTAATGTGGCTACTTTCTGGGCATTTATTACAGAAGCCAGCGCTCTGAAAATACACAACAACCTTAAAGCTTCGTAAAAATCCTTCTCAGAGTCAGACATCAAGGCCCCCTCACTCTCCTGTGGCTGCTCCTCACAATTATCAGAATCATACAGTCAAGAAGGTCGACAATGGTGTGTTCTAATTCTCCTCATTAGCTTTTAAGAGGCCGTTTGCTGATTAGCCCCGGTTGCTTTCCGAGCTTTCTCTGCCATTACCTGGAATTACTCATAAACATCAAACCCACAGCCTGGTGGCAACTCCTCTGACTCACTTTGGGTCAAATGAAAAGAAACAAAGAATATGGGTCTTCATTTAAATTGGATCACTGGATTGCAGGAGCCAAACACTATTTCATGCGATTCGCTGGACAGCCAGGTGTTTGCAAAGTTAATAACGAGGAGTGAAAGCGAGGCTGAGGCAGGCGAAAGCGCCACCTCGCACCTGCTGGGGCCTTACTAACAGACCGCATGACTGCCTAATTACACATCACACTGCAGCCATCCGCCGCCCAGCCTGGATGTCAACCTGGTGAGTGGCCAAGCACGTGTCAGGAGGGGTTATGTCACCTGAAGCTAATGGATAATGTGTTTGAAGACAAGTCAGGTGTGAAATTTCAGCCTGCTGAAAATAACAACGTTGTTTTTGGAGAAGTCAAATAGATTCAGGAAACCCCTGAGGTTCGACTTTAATATTCTAGGAGGGAAGTCAAGGAAATATCTCTCATGCTAAAGATGGCGAGTTTAATCTCCAGCAGTGATAAAAAAAAATACAGTCTGATGATGTCTGGAAATGTTAAAATGGGAGCGAAAGGCAATAAAGGCAGAGTAAAATTTCTTATCAGCTAAAAATAATATCTTCTTTTCTATTTGTCAGCCAGTTTAATGTTTTGCACACAACAATAAAGAGAAACAGAAAAAAAACCTTCGAAACAAAAGAAACCTTTCAGTTCGTTAGAGTACTGTAGTTCATTTCTGCACTTCAGTAAAAAAAAAAAATGAATTCTAGACATTGTCCAAACGAAATGGTCTCTTTTTGTTAATTACTAAATTTAGTCTCACATTATGAAATCCAACCAATACAAATAAAACAATTTGAAATTTCCATGAACTACACTGTATCTGCCATCAGTGCTTGGTCTGGCCTTTTTCATGCATGAATTACTGCATCAGTGCAGAGTGACATGGAGAGGTCAGGCGGTGGCGCTGCTTACATGTTAAGGAAGGCCTTATTGCTTCAATAGTTTCCTTCAGCTCATCCGCGTTGTTGACTCTGCTGCCTGTCAGCTTCCTCTTGATAATAACCTACAGATTCTCTGTGGGGTTTCACGTCAGACAGACTTTCTGGCCAATCGCGTACTGAATTTGGGCGTTTCATTTTTAACTGCAAACCATAATCAAACAAATTAACTAACACAGATACTTAAGATATAGCGATTTATCTGTATATTTGTTTTACTTTTTGAATCAATGAAAAACAGAGAGTTTGATGACGTTTTAATTCATTGAGGTACAAATGAATTCACTTTATTATTGTCAAAGTCTTAACACCACATCAATCCAGCTGTGATGTGTGGTTTGTTCTATCAGATTTAGCGATTTTCTGTACGGGTTTGTCGTTTTACAACCTTGTTTTGCCCAACAAAGGGACCATATGAACATTTCGGTCAATAGTAACAAAAATTGACTGTTGCAGATTAGAGACTGAGAAGGCTACATCAAAAGAGTGAGCAGATGCAGAAGTCTAATTTTCCCTTGCTCAGCTAAGGCCCCCGGACGCTGAGCAGACTCTCTCTAAAATACAGTCACTTGATATTACCCAACTGTGTTATATGGAGCGCATTAAGCGGTGCCAGAATCTATATAATAAATTTAGAGCTTTCAATAATACTCCACGTTTGCATTTTAATGAACTGACAGATGCAGCAAAATATGCAAATGATGAAATGTTATGGTTGAGACTTCGGTTTGTTCCACCCACCGTCACATTCCTGTTGCTATTGTTATCTCTTAATCATTAATTTCCTTCCTTTGTATCTTAAAATAATCAGATGGTTTTAATGACAGACATACTGAATTTTCCCTAATTGTGTCACCTTTAATAATTTCTGTAAATTGCACAGATTGTGTAGATTTTCTTTATGTCTTGTATTTATCTTTAACTAACCTGTACAATTTTGCCACAGTTATTTTCTATTTTTATGTTTAGCAAATGCTGTGAAAAACGCTACACACAGCTTTTCATTCAGATGTTTTAACACCCTTGTGGGGAGCTGAACATTGAATATATAATTCATTTACCACATCCTTTTAATGCTATAATATTTTTATTTGTTTGATAGCTTTATTCCAGCGCTGCGATATTATTCTGCAGAAGCAACAACCCCACATTCCTGCAGGCTTCATTAAATTTTCATACCATCATTATGTAAGTATTGTGCAGTAAACAGTGAGCGACCATGAGTTTGAATAGATCAAAGTGTTTGACAGCAAACATTCTGGGAAACTGCTTATGTGGATTTATTTCAAATTCAGTTCTTAGACTCTTCTTTTACGGCACATCTTAGCACAAAGTCAGACTGGAAGATTACACTGTACGGTTTTTAATGTACTGGATTTATGTGTTTGTTACATTTGATAAAAAAAAAATTAAATGAATAGAAGCCAGTGTTTCTTTTTCATGCTCCAATTAATCCTGCTTTAACAAAAAATGCTTAAAAAGTCTTAAAATGCTCAGACTGAGAGAAAATTAAATGGCAGGGGTCCCACGTATCCATAACAACCATTAGATACTGCTTGCCCAAAGGTTGTTTGGGAGACATGAAAAAGCCTGTTCTGTCCTACCATCACAAATAAACATGACAAGTTTGCTAAACTTTGCTAAATCCTTACCTGTACATGTGTACTTTAGTCAAATGAGAGTAAGATTAACCTTTACATAACCGAATACTTCAGGTGGTTCTAGTATGAAACAGAACAGGGACCGATTCAATCCAGCTGTTGTGTGTGTTAGATAATCTGCGATGATTTTGGTCTGTTTTTTCTCCAACTGAACCTTGTTAGAATGGAAACCAGAGGAGATTTTAAATAAAAAATATTCTGGCTTCTGCAATTTAGCCAAAAATGGGTTGACAATGGACATTTCAACTGGATAATGGTCCTAAATCTATGGCCACATCAAATTCATATGATGCAAAATCAACGTTTTCCCAATGTGATTGTAGCACCTTAATTTAGAAACTATAAAAATCACCTGGAGTGAGCTGGTGAGGGGAAAAGCATCTGAAAAAAACACAAGGTCTGGATGATGTAGAGAGTTTGTGCCAAGAGAAATAGTGGAAAATATTACTCTTTACATGCTCCAACCTTATAGTATGTTATAAGAAACTGTCCTGTTGACAAAAGGGAGTTGGACAAATTATTGCTGGCCATTCAGGTACCAATAACTGTGCAACTCACAGCTTTGTTGAAATAATGATTTTATGATGTCGCTTTTTTTCAAAAACTGAAACAATTTTGTTTGACTTTTTTCAAATTTTAGTGGAAACATGTTCTGAGTATAACAAATATCCATAATTTTAATTTTAATCCATATTAAAATGTATCTGAAATATTTTGAAGCGACGGATTGTCCACTACTTGCTGCCTTGTATGTGTCAATTTTTTTTTAATGAAGTCTGAGTAAATGGCGATCTAGAATACCGATAAAGATTTGACATCCCGTCTCTCATCAGGCTTTGTCTGTATGGGATTATATGAAAACTCAGCACTCAAGGAAAACTTAAGCTGCAAGTAACAGGGCCCTTCATCTGTCACATGGCTGCCAATACACCACACATAAATCATATTTTACAGCTTGCAACAGTTTTTTTTTTGCTTATTTTTGGTTTTCCCTACTTTATCCCCATAAAGGTTGTGTACTTGATGCCGAAGGCAACCACACTCAGAGAAATGAGAAATGATTTTTTGTTATAATCTATCCACTTGCAAAATTCAAGTGTTTGCAGGACTGATGGTTGTCTGTTCAACAATAACTTCATACTGGAGAAGACTGAAATAAATACGCAGGAATTAGTCATCATCCAACATAAAAGAGACCAACTCCTGTTTTCAACAAGAGCAGACTGAGTTTCATAACTTCACCAAGGCTGAACGAAAATGTTCAAAAACTTGATTATTTTTAAGGTGAGTGAAGGTATTACATTTGATTAGTTTTACATGAATCCAACCCTATGAGAAACACTGTTTAAAAACAAATAATTAGAAAGAGATTATAACCTTGTAGGCTCAGTCATGCCAGTTCACCAATATATCCTCTACCCTTTCACCGCCTAATTTCATATACTCCTTCACTACATCCATAAATCTACTTTTTGATCTTCCTCGTTGCCTCCTGTCCTGATTCTGATTAAATCGCTGTTTTTCTTCTAAGCATGCCCAAACCATTTCAGCCAGGTCTGTCTGACTTTATCTCCAAAGCATAAAACTTGAGGTGTCCCACTGATGTGCTCCTTCCTAATCCTATCCATACCCCTTGTTCTTAAAAAAAATGGAACTAGAAAACGTCATCCTTACTAATTCCAACTACGTCCCAATCCACAGCAAGTACCTCTTCTACTCTACATTCTTTATCTTTTTTTTTCTTATTCATCAGCTCTTTAAAGTACTATTTCCATCTAACACTTATCTCTATCTCTCTGATAGCCGCTCCTGGTCTATCATTGGCAACCTCTGCCATGTGATTGGTGGTTCCCATAGATAGATTTGTATGCATTAGTTCCCTCTACCTCCAGTCTGACCAGTGACCCTATACCAGTCAAAGAAAAGCAAAGCACCAGCAGAGTAATGATCTTTTTACTCTGCCTGCTTGTTAGATGCCATGTTTTAGTAGGTTTGCTTTGCATTTTTTAATGATGGATTTAACAAAGTTCTATGATGAAAGCCTGGAATATTGTTTTACAACATAACTCCGATTTAAACTCATTCACAGATTTCTCCCTTACCTGTCTGGCTTTGGGCTCCATTAAGCTGCTTGTCCACTAATATTTTCTAACAAACCTTTTCACAAACATTCACACATTGAAGGAGGATGATAAATGCATGTCTATGTAAAAAAACAACAACAAAAAAAACATGTTTTGTTGCTTGTTCCCATTTTTTACAGGTATGTAGTACTTTGTGGTGGTTTGTCACATTAAGAAATACACTGAAGTTTGATTTTGACAATATGCAACAAAGTTCAAGGGCTAGGAATATGTTTGCAATGTGAAATGATTAAAAATCTTTGAGAGCAATTGATCACAATCTGTTTCTGGCATTGACCACAGCACAGTCAACGAACATAGAGTCTGTTCTTAAGATGGGGTTTAAGAAGTACACTGCCGTTCACTCTTCAGCTGAACAGCTGCTTTAATTTATACACCATGAAAAGCAATTTACACCCCTGTCAGGGAGAATGGTGTTATTTAGTCTGGCCAATCAGAGCACTCAACAAGAAACGATTAATAAAACAGGAAATAAAGACACCGGGGGTGGTAACTGGTAAGTGTTCATATGATTAAATAATTAACAAGGCAGTCCAGAGAAGGGAATCGATCAAAGCCAAGATCCATTTTCTCTTTGCAAAACAATAGATCACTTGATTAATTCTAGCTAAAGTCCATTATCCTACAGGGGAGATGAGAAAAAGAGATGTGAGGTGACGAAATCATCTGGAAAGCCACTGTTTTCCTTCCCTATCTTGACATCTGGATCACAGACAATGCTCAAACCGGTCTTTCGTTGAATGTTTTACTTTAAAATATAGATGCATGGGCAATTAGTTCTTCTGGTTTGGATTGTTTGTTTTTTTTTTAAGACAATTTTGAAAATACCCAATTTATTTAAACCCAGACCATGATAATAAACATGAAATCTGGAAAGGATGTTATTTTATTGACAACTAGTCAGACAAACACTGAAAAAAAAAACTCTCTGTGAAGCTCACACTCAACAATCAGAATGTCCTGTCTGAAGCCTGATTTTGCAGAGCTCAAACAGTGCCGACCAGCTCTGTCACTTTGAACATAATTCAGACAATAAAGATGTAAAAGATGCAGTGAAGAATGACTTATGCACTGTCAATGGCTGAACATGTTATGCACAATAAGAATGCAGTAAGAAAATGTAAGTCGTAATTTCTGAATGGTCTGAATGGTTTGTTGTGTTAAAAATACAAAACAAGAACTAGAGGCTGTTGACAGCAGTAAATTTCTTTCCTTGCCCCTTCCCTCTTCAATAATAATAATAATAATAATAATAATAATAATAATAATAATAATATTTTAGTGGTGTGCAGTTGCAAAACTGCACACATATTTATAACTAACTATACAATTTCATTAAAAAGGTGGAATTTCTTACCTAAAAAGCAAGAACTTCTGTCCATTCCTGTCCTCTGTCCACAAAAAAAAATGAAAATGTGTCTGTAGAAACGACCACCTCCGCTGTAGTATTTCCTCTTCGAGTCCTTAGAGGAAAAGAGAGAGAATGAGGGAGGAGAGCAGGGGGAGTCGGGGTTATAGCAGGTTATTAGAATCGCAGAAAAAATTATGATTTGCCTATTTAACAGCACCATTTTTTTAAAAAAAGGAACACAACAGCTTACAATTACATCAAATTTAAACCCAACGGTTGTGATATAATCCAGGCTACAGGCTGAAGCGTTTGTGCTGTTTCACAATAAAACATCACACGAAAAACCTACTTGTTGCCTTCCGCATGGTTCAACAGGGATCCATAACCTGGAAACCTGAGGGTCTGCCTTCATAACGGACTGCTGCACTGCGGTTTATATATTTATGACTCACCTGTGAATACTGAGAGTACATGCTGCCAAAAAAAAAAACAAAAACAAAAAAAACTCATGTTTTTCAGCGTGCACATTTATTGCCATTAAGACTAATCTAAGCTATATAAATAACTACGTTAGGATAAATGGGAAGATAAAAAAGAAAACTGTTAGCGTTGAAAATTGCATAAATTAACCAGATTCTAGCTAATGCGATGATTGTCAAGAAACAAACAAACTAATGCCGTGCAGGCTTGTATGTGTCCACACATCTGTGGTATTTTTCTATGCAATATTCATTTTGACCACGAGAGGGTAGTAAAGCCTAAAAGGTCGTTCTTATGTTGTTGCTCATGAGCATGGGGTAAATGTGTTTTACATTAGTATTTTAATCTAATAGCTTATTTCACACTTGTATCATTTCAACTAAACCGTACATGTGTAAATCACACGCTTTACTAAATTTATTTACGCAAATTACAGAAAAAGACAAATAATTCTGAAATTTTTTATAATAAAAACTATTATTAAAGTAATTAAAAATATATATTTTTAAAATATAACTAACCAACTAAACTAACTGAAAACCCTGACCAAACTTTGCTGTTAATTTAGTGTTTGCAGAAGGGGAGTGTCACAAATGACGCAGGCCAACTATCGCGGTATTTCGGTGTCAGTTACCTACCCGTCCTAGATACTAGTTTCACCGTTGAAAACATCAACATAGTAACCCGGGAAAGGCGACCTCTGAAAGACAAGACGACATATTTCCTTAAGGAAACTTCACAGCTGCTTTGGACACGATGACTTTTTCTAAAGAAAGCTTAAATAATGGATATATGTCGCTGTAAAAAGTTGATAGTTTAGTTGCTGTAGCTTTTGGCTAGTCTACTAGCTAACGTTAGCTGGCTAACGCTAACGGTAGCAAACAGATCGCTAAAGGAAATCAAAAGCGAACTGTGGATATTTTAGGAGTTTCGTATTATGAGTTCATCAGCGTAAATGTGGACAATTAGACACACCGGGTCGTCCTCTTAAAGGTATGTGTTTTAAGTGTTGACAAATAAGTTGCTAGGCTAAGTTAATGATTTTCCTGCCACCTAGCGAAACTCTTTCGAGTTTGCGGCACAGACTATTGCCTGGATTGAATTTATGCCAATTGAAGTCGGCAGCGACTGAGCAGTGGTTACAGTTTTGTGTTAGATTTTCATACGTTATTAGAAAATCTCGAATGCATTTTTAAAATAAAAATTTGTTGAAAGTGAATCTGTTTAAATGACAGTGTATTCAAACCCGACTCTTTTGTTAGTTCTTAATTATGCCCTTTATAAATTTTAGATAAGGACCTGTAGATTAAATTAAGAAGTCTTTTCCCACAAAGTTTAGCTTTAATGTTGTTTTTTAAATGGTTAGTTTTTGATGTAACTAGCAATTCACATGATCTAGCTGTTTGCGTTTTGCTAAATACATTTGAATTAAGTAAAATAAATGTATCTTGTGAATTAATTTTCTGTTGATTTGTTAGATACACAGTAATAGTTCAGTTATTAACATTAAAATGAAAACAATGGTTACTCTTCCTGTAAAAAGGAAACCCCAATCTCTAGTTCCTCTTCATATGCTTGGGTGAAGTTGTGTTTTGCATATTATGCCATTTGTGGTTTGAAGTTAGATTGCAACAGTTTTCTCTATGTTCATGTCTATGAACATAGTTAGATGTGACAGCGTCTAACTATTGCTTGGACTGAGTTGCATATTTCTCATAACAGTGTTTTGCCATAGTATGTTAGCATATAAAATATTATTTAAAAAATAGTACAGCATTAACACATAGGCAGATTCAATTGTGTCAAATAAAGCACAATTGCTTTATATGACTATCTTTAACAACTCCAATTGTTAAAGATAGTCATATAAAGCAATTGTGCATGCCCACCACTCTTGTGTATGCTTGTGGAATAAAGTGTTTGTGTTACCTCGTGCATTACACTGAAAGTAATACATATACCGTTTGATCTTGGTCGTAACAGCAGAGGAGTGGTTTACATTTGACAAAGACACCTTGAACTTCCACCACATCAATAGAATGTGTAGCATGTGTAAAAGGTTTTAATAAAAAACAGAACTTGTATTTCCTTGTTGATTATGCATTTAAAGGATACATCTCCTTTAGTTTCAGTCTTATTCACTTTATTTACTTAATAAGCTGTAAATGGTTGGACAAGTTGGCATCACACACAAGACTTTTCCTAAAAGAAACTCTAGGTATTTGATGAAGTCAAAGACATTAACCGTTTCATAGTAATTGTTATCTAACGCTTAGAAAAAAATGTACTGCATTTATTCTTGGAAGCAACCAGGATGGTGTTTTAGTTGCTCAGCAAGAAGTGTTTAACAATGCAGACGTATGCAGTTTCAGTTCACGTCTTTGCCAAAATGAGCCAGTGTTGGTCAGTTTTAATATTTCAAGAAACAGCATGAGTACTTCAGTTCTAGAGGATGTCCCTATTGGTTTTTGTTTGGTCATATCCCACATCTTAAAAGAAAAAGCTGTCGCAAAGAGACAAGTAGTTGTTTTCATCTCACTGGTTTCACCTCTTGGCTGTGTCACTTGATTGGTATGAGTAAAAGGCATGACTTATAAAAAAAAATAAAAATCACATGACTATGTGGAGTTTAATGGATTCACAATAAACTAACCAGTAGTGCCTTTATTAGAGAGTTGTGTCCGGGATGGATTACATTTACAAATTCGTCAACACAGTATTGTCATTATTTTATGTAAAAGAGGTTCCCTAATTAGAGCTAAATAATGGGTATCTATTATGTGATAAAAAAAAAAAACAGTACTTAGGTTGAACCGGTCTTCTGACTCAGCTGTTCAGGTGCTTTCAGTAAACAGAGCTTTGCTGATGCTTGCTTTCATCAACTGGGAGTGCTTTTTTTTCTTTACAAATTATGTGTTTTTTGTTGATTTATTTGACTTTATTTTGTAAGGAGTTTATAAGGCTGTCTGTCTTGAAGCCAAGCATATATATTTTGTCTTTTGTGTCATGATTTCAGTTACTCTTCTGTTTTTTTGTTTTGTTTGTTTTTTAAATCCAATCTACTAAATAAATTGAATTTGTAACTTTTTAAGAACTGTTAAAATTGACTGCAGGTGAGTGGGAGAGATGAGGAGCAGCAGGAGGACTGAAGTACCCCATACAAGATCTGCTCAACTGCTTACTGATCACAATATTGGCACAGGTGTGTTGGGGAATTGTAAATGTAATTTGTGTTAGTAGTTCTACAGTAATATCTGATCAGTTTATGATTGGGATTTACAAAAAAAAAAATGTTTTTCAGAGCTGACAACTGCATGGAAAACTTTGGCCCAGTCCAAAGCTGCTGTAAGTAAACATGACAGTGATATTTGTTTGTCATTTATTCATTAATTGTCGCAGTTGCCTTGGACTACAGTATTTTCTACCTGCTTGTATTTTGTAGCTGCGGCATATAGAAAATCGCTTGGAGGCCACTCCAGGAACTGCTGCTCTTCTGGACTCCATCCCCATCTCCCCCAAGAAGAAAACATCAAGTTCATCTCACAGCAGGGGTGAGTTACTTCAACATGCATCAGCTCCATTCTGACACATGTGGTTTTTAGAGTTGAGATTACTTGTTCCAACCTCTTTTCTTTATAGATGGGCAACAAGGTGATGAATCTAGAGGGACTTCAAAATCCAGAGGTGGAAATCAGCAGAGTCCAGCGAAGAGCAGCTCACGCAGCCCTTTGAGAAATACCACTCAGGACAGCAATGTACGGAAGAACAGCAATGTGGAGTTCAGAGAACCTCTGGCCTCATACAGGTAAGCTAAAGGAATTTAACAACAATTACTGGCTGAATTACTGTTACATTGCTGTACTTGAGTTTGGTGTTGACTAATGTTAAATATCTTAATAGTTTCCCCTGGTTTCACATTGACTTTAAGTTTAATGGTTGTGAGAATGGCTTTAGTAAATGCGACATATTTTAAAACTAGGAAAGCAGCAGTGCATTTATTCATGCCAGACATTTTCAGTACACTGCTGTCGGTTCAGGGGGCACCTGTACCAAAGGATTGATGTTTTAAACCTACACACCTGCAGAACATTTGGTTTCTTGAGCTAAAGTACAGAGATATATACATTTGTGCCACGTAACTTTTAAAGGCTATTGCTAAACATGAAGTTTGAGCACACACATTATGCTGTTTGAAAACATTGTTTCCCTGTTAACTACAGCAAGTTAACAGGGAACTAACAGCAACAACTTGCTGTTAGTTTTGCCCAATAGTTTTGACTGATGGACAAAACTAAAGCTGTGTATCAGTGAAGTGTAACAGCAATAAAGCATACAGCTCGTTCTAAGTTGAACTTACCGATAATGATTCACTTACCAAATGTTACGTAACATATGCAAAGTAAAACATATCTTAAGTAGATGCCTGTAGCAATGTAGCCAAGCCTATTAATCAGCTGATGTTTTATTTGGATGTGAAAAAATAGGGTACATTTGGAAAATGATTCATGTGATTGGGTGATTCCGTGTGTGAAAAGCAGTTTTGTGTCATTAATTATTTTCAAATATAAGGTGAGGCAAACTCTGATAACTTGTAAAGGTTTTTTTATTGAGTTCTTAAGAGCCATTCGCGGCCTTAATCTTCAGCGTGCAATGGGAAATGTATTTTCTTTCACAAAACTCTAACGGCTTAAATTTGATGTTTTTTCAAATTTCATTTTGTTCCTGCATATGTTAAGTGCCGAGATACTCTCCTACACAATGAAATAATTTCAAACTCTGTTTCATTTGTAAGTTCACTGAGCTGTAAATTAAAACTAAATCCTGTTTCTCTTCTTGATCCCATGTAATCTGGTGTACGTCCAGAGAGGCCACCCCGCCTTCACATCCCTTTTCTCAGCTGGAGGCCTACAATCTGCAGTCTGTGCCAGGGTCTTCATACACATCCTCTCTGCCTAGCTCAGATCCTCTGCCCAGCCAGCTGATCTACCAGAGAGACACCAGGGACAAGCAGACTGACGGGGACTTGGACAGCACACGCTCCTCTGCACTGGAGAGTGCCGAGGTGCGCTACCTCAATGACCAGCCTGTCTTGGACGGCCTGAAGACAGAGCAGAACACTCACAAAGCACAACTTGTTATGGATAGTCACGAATCAAAGAGTTTTGCTCGGACGCCCAGCTCTTCACGCCAAGGGGAGAGCACTCCTTCCTCAAGTCCTGGCTCAGTTTCCCAACGCTTGGAAAACCTGAGGCGACATCAGCCGGATGATAAATTAGAAAAACTGAAAGAGCGCATTCGAAGACAGAGGCAACATTTGGAGGAGATGGCAGACAAGGAAAAGTCTAAGAGTTGTCTTGAAAAGCCCATTGTTGCATTTGTTGAGGGTGACAATGTTGGTTCAAGCAGCATGCCAGCAGCAAAGATACGGAAAGTCACAGCAGCACCGCCAGCGCCTATATACAAAGGTATTTTACTAAATGTATTTTTCTCATTCGTTAAGCTTTTATGTTTTGACTGCCTACATTAGAATGATGTCTATACTTTTCAGTAAGAAGTAAAGTTTTGCAATGCATTTCTTTTTTTTTTATTCACAGGTTTCAACAGTGCAGAGACAAAGGTCCAGATTCCTGATGGTAAAGTTTGGAAAGAGGACGAATTCCATAACTTCAACAGAAAAGTTTGCAGAGACATATCATACCAATTTCCTGGTAAATATATTTACAAGGCCACTCAGTGTTTTAGTTTACCTTACTCTAACGGGCAAGACCCTAAACTCTTTGTCTTGATTAATTGGACAGGTTTGCAACTTTGTTGTTCTTGTGTTTTGATTAATATTCTGTTGGGTTTTTTTATGTATTTGAGATGAATACGTCTATTAAATCAATGATTGCATAGGATTTTCTTAATTTTGAAACACCTCTGAATGTTAGAGTTTTATAAAAGAAAAAATATAAGTGTCGGAATAGGCACAGGATGAGATGAGAATCTGAATCTTATGTCAAAATACCATTATTTTACTGCGTCATCCTGGTGTTTACACAATCTCCTTTTGTTTTCACATTCTTACTAGCCAGATGTATTTCTTAGCTTGCTTACATGCAGAACAGCACAACAGGTTATTCTGTGCACTATGCAGGAAAAGAAAACTCTTCCCTCCTCAGTGGTTTCACTAACATCTCATCCGGTTAAAGGCCTTTAAATCATAGGATCAGTGTGACTAGAAATGTTTGTGACTTTGAAAATGTCTTTGTCTTTTTTTTTTAACCTTACTATACCTACAAGTTATCTGATTATGTCTAACTGGAAATGCTGTGCTGTTTTTTTGTACACATATAGTATCCAAAATAAGAAATTCTGTTTTATTCAGTCTGTTGGGTATTTTCTTTATTTGTCCTTTCTGTACAGAGAGCAGCAAATTCAGGCATCAGCATCAGAGAACAGAAAGGTCCAAGGAGAAGAGGCCATCCAAACCAGTCAGGAAGGTCCAAAAAGTTCCCCCGGTAGAGCAGAATTTTAAACCAGGTATAGTTCTCTTTACTATACTGTATGTAGGGTAACACAGTATTGAATCTGCATTTAATTATGATGAAAAATGGAAAAACCACCAGACTTCTGCTTCATGCTTCTCTTCTATTCTGCCGTTGATTTCATGTTAGAAACACTTTCGCTGAATCCAAAACAGACTTCCATTAATGTCTATAAAATGAGTCCTACCACATTCACAGGGATAGTGTAGTTGTTTATAGTTACTCATCCATCTTTTAATACAACTCTGTGAATTAATGAGCTACAACATTTAATTTTCCTTTGGGATCAAAAAAGTATTTTTGAATCGACTTGATAATGTCTTATTTTAGTCTTCAACTATCCTGGTTGTGTCAGGGTAAAAGCTATCCCTCGGTCTGCTCTGCACTTCACCCTTTTGAGCCAGCAACCCGAGGACATGAATGTGAAAAGTCTGTGCTCACATCAGATGAGTTCATAGATTAAACGATGGGCTCTGAGGTCTACGTTGCTGACCTAGATTTGTCTTACATGCACAGTTTTCCAAGCACTACATTATTTTAACCAGGGATACTGCTCTACTGATCCAGAGTTATGACCCTAATCCCCATAGATTTGTTTTCTACTATAAATTAAATGTGCTTTAAAACCAACAAGAGACACAAAGACACAACCAGGCTTCAGCCATGTACTACTTTTTTGTGGGTACATGTGATTATTTACCATCTTCATCGGTTTTTGTGCTTCTTTGTGCTGCTTTTATTAATTTTGTTTCTCCTGGTGTTAACGCTTTTAAAGTTTTGGAATCCACGAGTAAAGTGCTTCCCTTGAGCAGCTTTTGTCAGACTGGAGCATTTTGCAAATTGACATGGACATTTCAGAATACAGCTTCATATTTAAAGGATTAAAAAAAGAAAATCTTTAAATCTTTGTTGGTTAAACACCAGCTGCTTCTGCATGGCTGGAAACAACACAGACAGTTGTTGGAAATAGATTGCATACAATATTCTGGCTCCTTATTTCAACTTCTGTTGTTGTTTAGTGTGTGTGTTTGACAAAAGTGGATTATTTGTGATTCACTGAACAGGAAGAAATCTGATGTTTCTTTTTCTCTTGTGTTGTTAGACCAGGCGGTTAGGGTGCATAGTGTGCTGTCATGTTTGTAAAAAGTTGCTGTGAACAATCTCTTCCGTTGTTCTTGTCATCTACCTCCGTGTTTGGTGATTCCTTGTCTTTCTGTTCACCTCAGTTTCACTATTTGTTTAGCAGCCACACAGAGCACATCATGTAAGAGAGTTCTAAAGCAAAAATAATCAGGTCCAAGTTAAATCTAACCGCATAAAGGTCAAGTAAGTCAAATTATAACCAAAGTTACTTTGCTGTGTTAGTAATTATAAACATATGTTAGTACGAAACTGACAGTTATCTTTTGAAAAAATCCAACAGATTGCTCAGAAATATGTGTGCAGTCCCTCAAGTCTGACTGGTCTGTGCTTCATGTTGGAACGCTTCTATAAATAGACGTCTGCGATCTGCGGCCAGGTTCACTTGGCTCATCAACTCGGCTCAAACAGCTGCTTGGTTATTTGATGTAGAATACTTGGAACTGTTGTGAATATTTTGTGCACAAGACATTGCAATGCATTGAGTCATCTGTCAGAGCAGGTGAACCGTGTCAAAGGAAGTCCTTTTAGACAGGACAAAGGTGTTAGGTTGTCAGAAAGGCAACCTAACAAATCTAATTTCTACAGAAAACTTCATTTTATTAATTTTTTTTCTAACCACTTTACTCTAATCACTAAAGATCTTCATAGAACCATACACTCATGTTTCCCTTTACCTATGTCATTCTGCTTTATCGTAATGCCATTTTCAGCACTCCCATCTGAACTGTGTATGTTGTTCCTTTTGCAGTGATTAGTCCTGCATCATGGCGTGAGGGCCAAAAACTGGTAAAGATGGTACTAGGTCCTGCTCCAAAGCTAACCAGTGAAGAGCACAGTTCCCATCCAGGTGGCAGACTGACCCGAACAGGTGGGGCTCAGGAACATGAACTGTTGACCCGCCATACATACCAGCACATAATGTTCTGTCATGAGATGCTGTTTGAAGTGGTTACAGGCAAACATCAGACAGTATACGTGGTTTCAACAATTCAGAATGGCTTTCTCAATCCAACTCCTGTTGGCCTTTGCAATAATGTCTGTGTTAATTATACTAAAAGGTAGAAGGTTTATTGCCTAAGTATTTCATAAACCTTGTGAATAAACTAGCTGGCTGTAATTGTTTTTAAAAATGTCCCCATGCATATTGCATCTGGATATCAGTAAAATTCTATTTTATTAAGTTCAATCTTGTCAAAAATTGTGCATCAAACTGGCTGAGATAATTAAAACACTGCAGTACAGATACAGATACTTTGGAGTGCATTGGGCATGAGTGCTTATGTTGTAAATGCTGTCACATTTTTCCCTGTTGAGCTCTGGGTTAGCCCTCAGTTTATTCCTCCTTTTAGTACAGATGCTCTCAAGTATTTTAAAGCAGAACTTCCCCTGTTCTTGGTAGAGCATTGACCTCTTAATACTTTAAGTCAGCTTAGATTTCTCTTTGAGGCCTACTATAAAAAACGACTCATGTTTTTTTGTGAATATAAAAATGTGTACATTTTTTTCCAATCATTATTTCCTATTTTAAGAACAGAAGTGTATATGGGAGAAGACATGCTGTAAAACAGGGTTTGCTATTTTAAACCGTAGAAGTCGGCATTTGGCATTGCTCCCTACCAGGACTGCATGATACATCAAATTGAAGTCGTCGTTGCAATGACAACTGACTACTTGGATACCATATTTATAAGGATGCTATATTTTTGGTGTCACCCATTCATGCCCTGCCAATTGATTTGACCCTCTGGACAGGCTAACTGCCCTTAATACGCACAGCCAATATTTATTTTTAGTGGCTGAGATGCAGGATGGCACCGAATGTGATAGGGACATCATGTAATGTTAAAGCAAGATAAGATACATAAATTAAGCTAATCATTTTTGGCGTCATTGCAATAATATCTCATATTAACAGTATTGCTTTCTCATCTTAGTTCAGAAGTTTCTCATATCCCAGTTTATTCCATAGCAGATCTCTACAGGTTAAAACACACCAACTTTGCAATGCTTCCTTCAGCCTTACTGTTACCTCTTATGTCTGTGAGCACCGCAGTAATAATGACAGGAGATAATTAAGAATCTTTTTCACTCTGTAACAATATCCACCAGCTGTAGCGCTTTCACTAATCTATATAGACCCAGACAGGGTTGATCAAGCTGTACATGAGCTGATTCCAGCCAGTTAATTTACTTCCTCTATATTTTTTGTTCTTGTTTTTTAGTGTTACTTTTCCTTTTTCTTGGTTGCAACTTATTTAGGTTAAGAAGGCTTTAACTGTTGACGATTGTTTATTAAATTGGGAACTTGCTTTTTATATTATTATTTATAACATTATGTTAAACATAAATTTTGAATTTAAGTTGCACTAAATTATGTAGGTTTTGCGTTGGTTTTCACCTGAATAAGCCAAAATGACATGAGTTAAAAATCCAGAGCTGTTTCAGGTCTCTGACTCAGTGTTGGTGTTGCACTCACACACTCTGAGTCTGTGCTTTCCATTTTATTTTGAATATGTCTGCAGTGCGTGCCACTGACCGGAACAAATACAGATTGACTGGCTTGTCAAGTTGAATGCACAATAATACACAGATTGGTATTTATTGACTGCCCAAGTGCATGCGCCATCTAGTGTGTGTGAAGTCCAGTAAAGCTCTTCACAGACATGCTCTAAAAAAATCTATCTGGATTAGATGGTCCATGGGATTGTTCAATTTGGCCTAGATTAAAGTCGTCGCTGTTAACCCTCTGGCCATGCCTCATTCATTATGTTGATCCTTTCTGGATCTGTGCTACTGTTCAGATATTGTTTTTTTTAGAATGTAGCCATTTGAACATTGAGCATTCAATAGGATTTAATAATTATCTACTTTTGGAATGATCTGTTTTTATGTACTTATTATCCACATTTTACTTATTATTTATATTGAATTTCTGTTATCAAAAGATGAATATGTAAAAAGTGAACAAAAATACCATTATTACTAGGAACTAAACTACTGACATTTTTAAAAGCAGGACAGAAATGTGTGACTAAGTAACATCCATTGCTTTGAATGAGTTATAAAGTAGACTGAGACAAACTAACAGGATGTGTACTCAGACCTCAGGTTTAGAGGCCATGCAGACTTCAGCAAACACTGTTTAAATTTCAATCATTTTCAATTTCTAAACAGTAAATAAAGTTTTCTTCTAACTTTTTAATCCCATATTTGAATTCAAACTCAGAACTAAACTGATTTAAACAGTGTTCTGTCTGTTTTTGTCGTGGGTTTATCATTCTGAGATGTACTGACATTAAAGTGTGTGCACCGTTCACTTACACATCTCAATTTTTTTCCTTATATTTTTCACCAGCTTCCCATCACCACTCGGACCCACATTCAGAACAGAGGAGACACACTCGGCCAAGCAGCACAGAGAGGTCTCGCAGTGCTTTTCAGGAGCAAACGGCCAGCCGCCCTACGGCCTCATACAGTCCCTCTTCCTCAGCTCAGGACAAGACGCTACGGGGAGTGAAGACGGATGTTTTGTCAGTAGACATCCAGGGGATTCTTAATGACCTTCAGCTGGATTGCAAATCAGCTGAAATGGAAGAGCGTGCTCGTAAAAGATCCCGGGGTGTCAGTGGTAGTAGAAGAGGAAGAGGAGGGTCAGGTTCTCGGACGAGGGCGCCGGTCTCTGCTTGGGGATCTACAGGAGTGGCAAACACCAGCTCCAGGGTCTGCCGGAGTGCTAGCCCCACCACACGTCAGCCTGACAATTCTGGCAGAACAAGCAAAAGTGTCAAGAAGCGGCACTATGACGCAGATACAGTTCGCCAATACATTGTACAACAACAAGAGGAGAGAAAGAGGCGACAGGCAGAAGAGAGGAGAGCAGTAAAAGAGGAGGCAGCAAAAAGAAATCAGAGATTGCAGGAGCTGTACAAGAAACAAAGAGAAGTAGCTAGAACTGCGACCCTTTCCTCTGAGGCAGTTGTGGCCCCTGTTCAAAAGCGACTGCAGGAAACCTACACCAGACTTCTTCTGGAGGACGCCCGACTCAGCGAGGCAACACCTGAGCCACATTCTGCACCTTTCATTCAGATGGTATTAGGCTTTCAAATAAGAAAGTTTCTCTTTTTTATGTTTAAGAGCTAAATTGAGGACAAAACATTGTGGAAGTGTGACTAACGATGATTATTTTCCAGAGACCCATGTACCAGCCTTCAGGAGAGTCGGACAAAGAAAACAAAAGAATCGGGGTTTCACAAAGCCCCTCAAGCAGTGACAAGTCTTTGAATGAGCAGCCGCCACTGCCATTATCCAGGTACTGACTTGCTGCAAAATGTTTGCTAATCTGAGTATGAACTTCTTTGTAGAGTGAGAAACTCCACAGACAGAAAATTAGCCACAAATGATACTCTCAAAGGTCAAAGTTGCTGTATCTTATCTGGTGATGCTGGTTCTACCCAATAAAACCAACCATTGACTTGAACTTTCGGTTAACGACTTAGGCTAATAAACAATTATTTTTAATATCAAAGGAAAAAGAAAACAGAAAACATGTGCAGTCTCCTGTAATCGGTGCATGAAAGAACACAAATAACTGACTTCTTTCTGTCATCTAATTTTAAAACAATTATTAGTCATTTTATTTTCCCTAAATAATAATATCACATGGATGGATATAGAGAAAGATACACTGATAAAAGAAAGCTCTAATAAAACAGTATATATTTTTTGTTCCACTTTCATATATTTTCATATTGAGTAGACTGATTTATGTAAAATGTATTTGTTTCAACTGGTTTTCTTGCTTTATGTTTGATTGACTTAATTTTGTTCTGATTATTTGTGAGCCATTTTTCTTTTCTAATCTCTCGCAGGAATGATCTTGAGTTTACCTCTGTGCTTCAGCCTGATCATCCAGCTTTTCAACCCACCAGCGGCGTACAAGTAGCTTCTAATGAACATCTTCTCTCTCAGCTTTTAAGACTGGAGGCAGCATTAGCCTCTAGTAGCAGAAAGTACACTGAACAGCCGGTCACAGCACCTCACCTCCAGTCCCCGACCAGAATGTCTCGTATTGAAGCCCTGAAGGCAAAGGCCACATCCCTCTCAAACCGTATTGAAACAGAGGCGCGAAGGTTCGCTGGACAAGGGATCAACTACGGTGCAGCGACTTCCATGGACGTTGATACCGTTTTGCACCCCAGAACCTCTAGCCTTGATGTTGATCACTGGACAGGAACCGTTGCTCATGCTACAGAAAATAATGACTTCTCCTTTAGGGCGCAGAAAGCGTTCACAAATGCAGCTAATACTTCATATACTGGCATAGTTCTTCCAGGAGCCGGGAATCTGCACGACTTAAATGGAAAGACACACACCGGTTTGACAAATCCACATGCTGGTTCTCCTGGTGTAAATGGGTTAACTTTAAACACTTACACCCAAGAAGACAGGAGGATTATTGGTAACTTGGGCATGGAAGAGAGAACAGAAAAACTAGTACAAAGAATAAGAACTAAAAAACCGGAGAATCTGGTGTATCCATATCAGACTGATCTCTACGATTCAAGTGCTGGTTCCATTAGTGAGGGTCCTCTTCTTAGTGAGGGAAGTTTTTCTGAGGAATACGAAAGTCCTCCTCACTACACCAGCAACCATGGGTGTAACTCGGATTACTTGGAGGCAGCGGACTGCAGCGCAGGTAAAAGAAGTCACAACAAGCGACTGCTTGAGTTCCAGAGGGAGGCAGCGGAGTATGCAGCCCTCAGCCCGCCCTTTACACAACTTAATGGCAGCAAAGCACCATGGGAAGAGCTGAACGAAGGAAGTCCTCTGAGCGTAATCAATATTTTCACGAAAAATGTGCAAGGCCCTATAAAAGGTAAATTCATCCATCAGTGGTTTCTGTTGTAGGATGATTCTACTGTAAAATCCAGTTTTATTTATGAGACATACACAGTTTGAAGTAACACGATATCTTCTTTCCTCTGCTTTATATTTTAGTGAGTGAGAGAGCTTCAGGGAATAATTCTCCACTTCCTCATTCTTCACACTCTGAAAACAACCAAGATGAAGCAGCAGTCTATGAGGATGACTTTGTTTCATCACATAGCAGCAAAACCAGCAGCCATCTAAAGAGAGGCCCCAGGTCACCCAGGTAACAGAAAAACCGAGGCCTCTGTAGCATGACCACTGGGTGGCGTTCATGTCACACAGCTGGAAAGAATGAAAACTTTGCACATATAAATATTTCCTTGAGTTTTAGCTAAAAGACTAAAAAGCGTTATTATTATATATTGTTTCTGTATTTTGGTGTTTGCACATGTTTCAAAGTGTTGGCTGGTTGTTATAGCGGGTTGCTTATTATGTTGCAAATGATGAGTCCATGTGGCCACATACAGGTTTGAGTTTGGGTAATGACATAAATTGTATTCATTAATAAACATCTTATTTAAAATATAATTTAATTTGATCATTTATATAGATATCTATCCTAATTGTTGTGGCAAATATTCTCCTTTGTTTTACCTGCGTCGTGTTAGCATGGTCACTTTAAAAAACTGATCAGAAGTCATATTAGTGCAGAAATGATTTATTGCTAACATTAATCTTTTTATTCATCCAGTCGCTCACAGCGCATTTCCCCTGGCTCAACACCTGGCTCCTCACCGCTTTCCAGGCACTCCACCAGTAAAAGAGGTATAATTGTGTTTTGACTTTTTTTTTCTGCTTTGAGCAAATTGGAAATCAATCGATAGTTTAGTCATCTTTTTAAACAGCAAATTAAACTGAGCTGAATTTTTTTTAAGCTTAGTTTTATTTTTTAGTTGTAAAGTTTGGTACAAAGTCATCCATAATGAGGGTTCACAAAAGATGGGTTTGGAAAATTGGGTTGAAACAACAAGTGATGTGGATTAATATTTTAGAATATTGTCTTAGCATTAATAGCAAAGCATAAAAATTACATTTTGCTGTGTTTAATCACTGTGCCCATTTTTAAATGTATTAGTTTCTATGGTATAAAAAAAAACTGTTTGATGTGTCTACAGCAACTATTTCAGACCAGAGTGACGCAACTCTTGTAGAAGAACAGAGGAGTTCACCGCTTTCAGAAACTCTCTCCTCTGACCACAAAAAGAGAGCTTCAGACAGAAGTTTGAGTCAAGCTCAGGCCAAAAGTGCAGATTCTGACACATTAGGAGAACCTTCAGCCTATTCTCCACAAAGGTAAAGTCCCATGCAGATTACAATTAAGAAATTGGTTTGTTTAATTTGTTATTGTACAACCTAAGCCTTATATCATTCACATTCTTCTTCAAAAAGACCTTTTGTTCTTGAAAACTCATCCTTCTTGTGTTGTAGTAGACTTACTACCTCCATCCAGACTGATGAACACGCAGCTTCCTCTTGCTTAACACATAATCACTAGCTAACTTTCAAAATGGATGACTGTGAAACACATTGTGTGACTCATCAGTGAGTCGTACAGAGGCTTGGGAGTGGGCCATTCATGAAAATTGAGTGTTAACATGAGTTTGCTTTTGTTGTATTTAGCCTTCTAGGCTTTTAACAATTTTTAAAAGTATTGAGCCAAATTTACGTATTTTTATTAGAGAGAATCATTCAAAGTTCTTAAAGAGACGTTTTAGGAAACAGTGGACTCTCTGGTATTTCATTTGAGAAAACATTTGCTGGAAAAACCAGTTTGACTTCACCGTAAACCTGAAACATGAGCTACAAGCAAAACTCTATGCCACCATAGAGTATAATAAGACCTCAGTGCTTCTAGTAGCAGCAGCGTCTGAAAAGCAGGAGTCATCTAATTAGCCGACATTCCTGAAATTACTCAAATTTACTTTGTAACTCAAATAACTAAATAGTATACTCAAAAATGGATACTGTTGCTCATCGGAAGAAACAATTATGCTTTTTCAGCTGAATTAGAGCAACTCAACCACTATACACAAATCTAAAGTTCAGTTTGAGTTTAAAGAAAACATTTATTTTGAATGCTTTCCTGCTTTATTCCTATATTTAAACGCATAAAGTTTCCTCATAGAGTTCCGCTTATTGCCATATGTACACACACACACACA
>NW_015114504.1:28723-56181 GCF_001443285.1 Poecilia latipinna
CGGCACACTAGTGTGCCGCGGAACAGTGGTTGAAAAACACTGGATTAGATTAGAGTGAACTGTGTTGTTTAAAATTACTTGATTTTTCTTTTTACCATTGATGTAGTCCAGATGCAAGTGCTGTGTCTTAAATCTGTTTTTATTAAAATACCCCGCTACAGTATACAAAATTCTTTGCTGCTCTGTAGAGTGAGAAGCTGCTACACAATAAAATTAAATGATTGCACACCAATAAGTTGTAATTTTAATTTTATGTACAAGTAAAATATTTATTTTATGTGGAAAAAGTCTAAAAAATTGTGAACGCTACCAGATCTGTTGCGACAGTGTAATCTAATAACAGGTTGTGTATTGATCCCTTGTGCTAAAGAGGGTAAAGTCCAATTTAACACAGCTGTGTGTATGTGTATTTGTTCTTGAATTTATGCTTGTATTTGTGTGTGTGACAAAGAAAAAGGGTTCAGGGATAGAATCGAAGAACTGCATTGAGATCTGCAGCTATAGACTTAACTATTTTTGATAGTTAACAGACTGGTGTTATAATTTCCCTTATGTCTGGACTTTCCTAAAGTATTTACAGTGTTTGGGAAGAGCCAAAAGTACAACAAATATTTGACTGTTTCAACATGTAACAGCTGATCAGCCAGGAAACCTGCTATATTCCTGTTGCTAGAGATTTGAACTTGATATGTAAATCAATCTGTTGTAAATAAAAGTCTAACTTCCTTTTCTACTTTCTTAAGCTAAAATAGGCTTCTCTGTGCACTAACGTTAAATTGATTTTAAAGTTGTTCCACAATCTCTTCTTGGTAAAGATCATTTGCCACCAAAGTGAAATTCACAAAGGCATGGCTAATTACTAAAATGCACTTAACCAGGGATGTGTGAGTGTTCTGCTGTCGTCCTGTTTGTTTAGCAGCTAGCGCCAAGCAACACGAGCAAGCAGCAGTTCAACACAAGTGTAGCAAACAGTGGCCACTTTGTTTTGCAGGTTGGGCGGTATGCCAAAGGGAAGGAGTTTTTTTTTTTTTTCCCTCTTAAACACTCTTCATGAAGTAGAGACATTTGAACCTGTACTGGTACCATGAAACCCAGGTGGCAGATTCTTTGAATTCTGGGGCGTGTCTGTGTTTCCTGTGATGTGAAGGCTTTACATTCTGGCAAGATTCTGACATCATGACAATTGGCTGTTAAATTTGCCTCTGATTAAAAAGTTTTGCATATAAGTTGTATATTCACAGACATAATATCTAACGTTTGCTTTTACAAATGGCTTCGTTTGCTAATGATAAATTACATCTAAATTTGAAGAACACTAGCCTGGTAAAAGCCAGTCCCAGGTGGTTTGGCGCCTCGGCCATTGAAAAACAAATTTTTCTGGGCTTAAATAAACATTATCTGTTCAACTTATTTATATTTGAACATTAAATTATCCTTCTCTAGTTATATTCTTTCATTGGAACATTATCTTGTCTCATTTTTCCCTGCTGTGTGCCTGAATGTATTTATGGCATTCCTGTCATTCTGTTCACCTCAGAGCTGCCTTAGCCAACCAGATCATTTCTGCAAAGTCTGGCTGTCAAATTTAGAAAGTATGCAGAAGTCCTTTAAACTTAATCCAAATCTATAATTTAAAAACGATTGATTGAATCTGCTGTGTAACCACTGAAACCATTTTTTAAATATATAACTGTTTGTTTTTTTTGTTTCCTATATTATTTCTTAGAAGATCTCAGTGGATTAAAAATGTAAAATTGATTCACCTCGTGTTGAGGAATTGCAACACCTGTAAGTTACTGATACGGTTTCCTCAGATGAGCCATAATAGATTTTTGATTTGCCGTTTTCACAGACCCAAACTGGTTTCCTCGTCCTGCTCTCCAGACCTCAGCTCTTCTCTAACGGCAGACTCTCTCAGTGAGCATGTGAGAAGAAGCTCTCATAATCCAAAAACATCCAGCAGAGCAGAGTCGTGGTCCACAGGTACATGAAAAGCACATAAATGTTTTGTTGATTTTTATTTTCAACCAAATGACAGATAAATATGCCAGATGTTTCTCACCTTGCGTTTCTTTGTCCTCCGTCTAGGTGAGCTACAATATTCACCTGCTGTCTTGCAGCAGCGCATGGCAGCAGAACTGCAGTACTTGGAGACCATTGAAGAGTCAATCAAGCAGCTGGGAGACGTGGAGAAGCTGATGGGCGTGTCCATGGCACAACAGGAGAGCGCATCATTGACCCAAATGCTCAAGGTAACGAAGAACATTTGCTAGTTGGAGAAGATAAGGAGGGGAATCTCTGTTGTGTAATTACCTGCATCATTAATGTATAGATAATAGTCATTACGATAGTTTCATCAAAAAAATAGTGGTAATTTGTTGTCTCAACTCAGCTATGCTGTATTCAGTGTTCTAGTATGTAGATTTAAGTATAATAGCTGAAAAAATCCCAACAAAGCATTTTTTGCTATTTTGATTTTGCACACATTAATATTACATTTTTGATCAAATGGATTTTTTGGCTCTTTATTTAGCTATTTTGTTTAGTAAAAATAATCAAAGTCTCACAAAAGCTACAAAAAAGCTGTTGGCCCTTGAAGACATTTTGTTTTAATATCACTGTACTTGCACTAAAATTAACGTTTTCACTGGAAACTTTTTACTAATTAACCTTACCCGTCTCATACTATTTCATACCATTACAAATCTACTCTGTTGACCCGTTCCTTGAACTTTAACCTTTAGGCCAAGCAGCACCGCCATGAGCAGGAACTCTATGAGCTGAAGATCAAGACCGAAAGAGAAGCTCTCGAGACAAAACTCCAACTAGAAGAAAACAGACAGAGAGTTGCCAGAGTAATACTCCCCTTTTCCATTATACATATTTTCTTTGAAGACTCACTCTTGTTTTTCATGTTTTCAATCCCAAAATGTAGATGTGTGTGCAATGTTCATGCGTGATTTTTGTCTAGGCTCATTTAGAGCTACAGGAAAACTTGGCAACATCACAAAAGCAAACTTTGGAAGGTCTCCAAGAGTCAACTTCTAAGATGATGAGCCAACAGGCTGAAGCAGCACGATACACAGCAGATGCTGCCCGACACATTAAGGAGGTTAGCAGTAACTTCCTTCCTCTTTGCCCAAAAACATCTTATGTTCCAGTTTTTCATCAAAAACTGATTGTTCAGTTAGAGAAAAAAAAAAGTCAGAGGAGAGACAAAAGAATACTATGTAAACGGTTGAATGTTTACTTAATGACTGGTTTCTCGTTTTGTTTCTGGCTCGTCAGATGACAGACCTGGCACGATCCCAGATTGCGGGGCATTTGATAATCCCTCCTGTTGCCACTGATTCTGCGATGTTGGTCCAGCAGGAAGAACTAAATAGTCCCTACACAAAGCAACAAGACAAGGCAGACTCTAGCAGGTAAACCACAACATTCTTTGGTGTTTATGCACAACCCATTCTTAACTGAAAATATTTATCTTGACATGTTTTCACATTTGTATTGCTTAATAAATCAGTGCACCCCTACAAAATACTGCACCTTTAAAGTCATGCGGCATCTACATACTTACATCTTGGTTAAACTAAAGTCTAAATTGAGTTAATAATTCTAAGAATTGTTCAAAAAGTTGTACAATTTTCTTTGCTAAATTGTTCCAAAACTCCCCCCAACTTAACTTTGATGCAGTAAATAGGTTTTTGTCTAACAAATTTTCCTTTCTGGGTATTATTTTAGATTTAAAAGTGAGATCTCAGACCGCAGGATCAGGTCTGGAGAGCCCTCAGCGTCACAAAACAGCCTCAGTCAGTCTGACTCTCCATCTTTCAGAAGACCAAACATCAGGTACCAATAACATTCCTTCCATAGCTCTCCATCAAAAAGCAACAAAAGACACTGAACCCGCTTAATTCTCCATCCTCAGCGGGTCTCCATATGGAAGCAGCCAAACCAGTCCATCACATGCTCCATCAGACCAAACAGAAAGGCCGAACACACAGTCTGGTGAGAGAAAGCAGAAGACTGAGACAGTTGAGGAGAGGATGAAGGCGGAAGCAGCCAGCAGCTCTGTTGAGGAGGACGTTATAACAGCAGCAAATGACTCACTCTACAGCGAAAGTATTGCCTCTGCAGGGGACGAGAAAGGTACTGAACAGCAGGCACACTCTGCAGGTTCACGCATCCACTTAGTAATCAGAAGCTAATGGATCTCTACCACCAGCATAAAATCCCCAATGGAAAAGCACTCTTGCCATTAATTGTCCTGGCATTGAATGTAAAGGTACAATATACAAATCTTGTCTGGTCCGCCAGGAGACACTACATCTGTGGCCACCGAGTACTCTCTAAAGTTTGATGAGTCCATGACGGAGGACGAGATAGAGGAGCGTTCTTTCCGTTCTCTGCTGCCGTCCGAAGCTCATCGTCGGGGAACTATGGAGAAGAAGTCGCACCATCAGAAGGAGGAGGGCGCAGTCTGCCTCAATGAAACGTTGGTCCCAGAGACGGGGTCATGCAGTTCCTTCAAGGTGAGAAGATGCTGCAGACATCCATATAAACTCTTGCTCTTCTGTTATCAATAAAAATGACTGCAAATGATTACCATTCTGTTTTTTTCCAACCTAAATGGTGCTTTTGAACATGTCTTAATTTTTATTTTATTTTTTACCACAAACAATAACATTTCTTCCTACTCTTGGCCCTCCTGCAGTCTCACGATGCACACATAGCCTTTTCTGGTGGGCAGGACAGCTTTTCTCAGTTCACAATGGAAATGGTGCGTCAGTACATGAGGGATGAAGAGGTAAGACTGCAGCACCAGAGCTCTCTGCTCCATCTACGGCAGAAAGCTCTTAAGGAAAAGACGAGGACAGAAGTAGCCTGGCTTGAGCACCAAAAGAAAAAGCTGAGAGACAAAGGAGAGGATGACAAAATGCCACCAATCAGGAAGAAGCAGAGGGGGCTTCTGCTTAAACTCCAACAGGAGCAGGTATGCTGGGATAAAAATTCTGCCTTTCTCTTATAAGGGGACAGTGCTTTATCTTATTTTGCACCACAATGTTTTCTCAGGCTGAGATCAGGAGACTCCAGGAAGCCAACAGAGCAGCTAGAAAAGAAAGGCAGTTGCTGCTGAAACAGCAGGAAGAGATTGAACGGATGAGAAACTCAACACTTAGGCTGAAGGAGCGTCTCAAGTATGCAGAGGGAGACGCTCCCCCTGTAAGTACTCACTTACCCTCAGCAGAGGGAAGGAAGGACAGATTATTTGCTCTACAGAAGTAGAGCCTAAAGCAATAAAGGAACTCCCTGTGTGTCTGTCTCTTGTAACATCTGCAGGAGATGCCGGTGTCAGAGCCTTCAGGGTCTGAGAGACTTCCTGGTGAAAACCGCACCCCCTCTCCTTCGCTCTCCATTTCTGGAAGTGAGACCAGCAGCATCATGCAGAAGCTTAAGAAAATGCGATCTCACATGGATGAGAAGTAAAGATTTTGTTTTCATTTCTATACATTTATTGGTACCATTCATCAAGATTTCATTTATATATTATGGATTAGTTCACCACCTATACTTTTTGTTCTTCATATAATTTTTTTCCATCTTATTACAAGTTTAACATTTCATTTGTGCTTTACTGTCAGTGTGCTGATATTGCTCTATTCTTGCACTTAGACTGCTGCAGTTAACTTTAGCTTTTACAGTTTTTCATATCAAAAAAAAAACTTTGTGAGATTATGATTATGTCTTAAAATATGAGCAATTAATATTAACATTCATTTTCAGTAAAAGCAGATAAAGATCAAAACGGATCCCATAGTTTCTTCTGGGCACAGGGGTCAAACTCTTACATATACTTCTGAATTCAAGGTGGGACGAATTGAAGGTGTGTGACTTAATCACTTTGTGTTCAAGTCGCTAACGAACATAAATGCTTGCTTATGAGGAAGCTACGGTTTTTAATTGAACCGTTTTGGATCAGGGACACATCTAGAGGTTTTATGCCCCTGCTTTAGGGTTTAGTTTTATTTAAGATCTTGCAGTCTGAAGTATAGCATTTTTTTAAGTTTCTGCATTTAGACCTCAGCTATAAACACTAAAGACCTTGTTGCCAGTTTGTGCCAAAGCAAAACAATTTCTAACATTTCGAACAAAATACCTGCATTTAATTATATTTTCAAATATATGTATATTTATAAATGATGTCATGGAGTCAACAGCGGAGAAGAAAATGGTAAAAGTAACAATTCCAACCATACTGGTAGTTTTTTTGGTGTTTGCTCACATCAGTTAAGAGTTTTATCAGATTGTTATAACACTAACTCTCATTTCCTACCACAATAACATTTTTCCCAATAATAATAATAAACAATAGTGACTGAAACTGATGCTAGCTGAATATTTTTTTTTTTACCAAAGGAATATTAATTAATCTCTTTACACTTAGCTGTAATGACACATAACCATTTCCTCAACACTTTCTGTGCAATAGAACCACATTTACTCATATTACTCTCTCCCTTTCTCTCTACATGTTCTTTCCCTTTTTGTGTCTTTAACAATCTGCGTGTGTGCGTGCATGTGTGTGTTTCTGTGCCCTTACGTGGCTCTTTTGACTTTGTCTGTTGCGTGCTTGTGTGTTGTAGACACTGTTCCCCTGTCCACTACTTCTTCTCTGTGTTCACGGCCCACCACTGGGCCTCCCTCAGTGTCTGTCTTCCCAACCTCCACCCTAAATTCCAGCTCTTTATCTACAACCAGTTGGTCAGGTACTGTACAGTGCTCTCTTTCTCTACCTAGCTCTGCTTGGCTCCACTCCCTCTCCCACCGCCCCCCCTCCAGGGAACATGCTTGTGTGACCCACTGGGACTTTGTGGAGGGTGGGCTGGTGGTTAATGCCTGATTGAATGTGTGTGTGGGTTTGTTTTTCTTTTTTTGTGGGGTTTGAGGAGGGACTTTCGGAGAAGAGTTGAAATGAAAGTTACAAAGGCACCCGTGGAAAGCTGCTATAATAAAATAAGCTAATCTTCTGACAGTTTCAACTTTGAATATAAAATTATTTATTTTTATTTTGAGTATTTCCGCATTTATTGAGAAGGGAATCCATGAGTTTTATTTTATATGTCTGATATTCATGAAAGTACAAATTACTTGCTGCTTTTGATGGTCTACGGCTATGTTTATTAAATAGGAGTCTTCCTTGTTGGATGGGAACTTCACTTATTTCTTTTCTTCAATTTAAGTATTTTCCCCCCTTTTTTCCCCTCTCTTTATATGAATTATGTTTAGAAAAAAAATCTGAGGCCCTTTCTAATTGCCGGACATCAATGGGTTGTTCAACCTGCAGCCCAGTTATCGATGACAGACACGTTTTGCAATGAAACACTTTGGCTCACAAGTGAAAGATCTTGTAGAAAACAGATCCAAGATGGTGTCCTCCATCTCTGTAATGAGCTCTGTAAATCTTATCCTGCTCCTTTACTATCCAACTGTTGCATTGAATGGATAATAAGTACAGATGGTGCCTGGCTGTAATGGAGTTTAGTGTCCGAGTTGTCATCAGTATGCATTAGGTCAAGAGAAAAGCTTCCTAATTAGATCACGGCTAAATAATACTGCATTGTAGTAGCACCCACAGCTGTGGTAGATAACACTGCAAACACATCTATACTTGACTTCTGTTTTTAATCTACAGTTACAATGTTTTGCATGTAGAGCTTATAGAGTATAACATGGTTTGGAAGAAAAGGACACGTTTTCAGAACAGATAATAAAATACTAGAATATAGGTGTTTTTTAAAAAAGACAAAGCTGTCAGTGAGTTCCTTATATTTTCATTTCATCTTTCAGTAATTGCTAAATATATCTGATGTGTGTGAGAGATCAGCAACCAACCCCTAGCTTTGAGTCTGATGCATGAATTTGAAATCTACACCCATATTTTTCTACTCCTCTTTCAAACTGAGCAACATTTCATCACTTTTTTTATTTTCTGGGTATATTATTTTTATTTGGAGTAATATTTCAGGCATGTATTGAATGTGTGTGTGTTTTTTTTCCTGTGTGTGTTGCACAACGGTTTGAGGTGAGTTTGCAGTAATAACTGGGATGTCTTGGTGATTTGGGTGTTTTTGATTCTTTAGAGGTCCTGTTTAACATTTATTCTTTGTCTTGTTTCTTCTTTTTCCCTCATTTTATGCTGCTACTATTTACTTCATTTTCCACTTTCTTCTTTCACTCTACTCCCATCTTCATTTTATCTTTTCTCCTTACATTTCCACCGTCTTTCTAAATCTATTGATCCACTTCCTCTTCATCCTTCGGTTCTTTTGCTTCGTGTTTCAACCATGCGCCTCTGCAGGTTTCTGACCAAGCGCGAGCAGCAGCTGATGCAGAGGCGACACCATGCAGAGGAGCTGCTCCAGTGGAAACAGCAACTGGACAAGGAGGAGGCGGAGGTACGAAGGATGGAGAAAGAGGCCTTGGCCGCCTGGGACCAGAGAAGACCTCTGGACAAGGACCATAAAACACCTGAGAACGTTGGAAAAGAAATCAGTGAAACTGGGTCGCAGGCATCTCACCACCAGAGCTTAGAGGCCAGATCTGACAGTGAGAAGGGTGAGGCTGTGCTTTCAAAACAGTTTACTTCCTGGTTCTTATTGGAGGAGTTCAGGACTTAAATTCAACCAGATCGAACGATGTAATTCATTTTTTACAACTTTTCCACCCTAAATCAGTTAGTTTATTTCCTCTAGTAATTACCATAAAACAAGCTTATCTTTGATTCTGAAACGATAAATTCTGCAGCTTTTTGCTTAACAGTTTCAGGTGTGAATTTAGAACCCATTAATTTTTTTTCTACAATTCATATAATTATCTTTTAAAATTTAAATTTGTTTAATTTGTTTACTTTTCAGAGCTTGTAAGCGAGGACAATTACTCCTCAATTACGACCGAGTCCAGTGTACACACAGAGGTGCCGGCTTCTCAGCACCCACTCAGCCCGTCCTCAGCACAGCCGGCTTCAGTCGTTGAAACACCTCTGGCCTCCATTCAGGGCAGCCATGCTACCTACACACAGGACTTTTCCACCGAGTCACAGTTACCTGCTGCAAAGGTAAAAGAAATGTTTTGTGGTCACACTTGCAAGTTTAAAAATGTTGAGGATGTTTTGTTCGCACACACACACACACACATCCATAATTGATGCACATATTCCACTTATCAGTTTATCTGTAGTAAATGTCCCTCTTTCCATTCTTCCTCTTCCTGTCTGTTCTTTGCAGTCCTCTTCAGTCGAGGGCAGCCGCAGCCCTGCTGCCTCTCCATTAGACAGCAGCAGTAAGACCAAGATGCAACACCGCTCCACCTCCCGGACACACAGCGAGGTTTTCCCTGAGGTCCTTGGAGCCGCCACAGCTATGCCGTCTGGTAAGTTACTCTTCAGAAATGCACACATTTTAGAGGCTTGTTGTTTTTTTAAAACTTGTTTTTAGATGAATATGAGAGGGATAAAGCAACAGAGTGGACATAATGCAGCCTATTGCTGGCACCATGTGGTTAAATGCGACGTGATGCTGCCAGAAGTACATTATGCGAGCACTTTACTGATGCCTAACTGCTTCGCTCTGGGATAGGAGAGGCAAAAACTGCATTTTGCTTAATGTACAACTGAAGTTTTGCTGGCTCAGTTTTGCAGTTAAATGTTTTATTCATTTAATTCACCGTCAGGCCTCAGGCATAAACCTTTAAGCTGCATAATTCTCTCTGTTCATTGTGTTTATGAAAATGAACTTTACTCTCTCTCAGTAAGGAAAATGTACAGTAATACCCCCAAAAATCTGTTCTAGTTTCTCTGGGCGAAAGGTGGATTATCCTCTACAAAACATTGGATTAATACTGGTTTCACCTCCTAGCTGTGATTTTTTTTTTTTCACATCTGAATTTTCTTGTAGAAAACATTTCAGACCAGAGTGACATCGAGAGTCGTATCAAGGCACTGAGAGAAGAGCTGAAGAAACGTAAGATCATGGCCCACCAGCTGAAAAAAGAGCAGAAGAAGCGGCACAAGGAGCGCCTGAAGGCACAGGAGGCAACTCTGTTGAAGAAACTGGAGGTAAATATGTTTGGATAGTCATATATGCATTTGAAATAATGTCTAACTCCTTTAATTGTTTTGGCAAATTCTTAATAATTACACCTAATTTCTTTGTGCTCTGTCTTTTATTTATTTATTTTTTTAAGAACTACAACAACTTTATTGAGAAAACGAAGGCGGAACTGAACAAAGAGCCAGACTCGACTCCTGAGACGACGTCACACATAAATGATTCCAGCTACATTTTGGAGCAGTCGTCTGTTAAACCCTCTTCACACAGGTACAGGAACGAGCTGCCTTCAGTATAGTTTCATATAAAATGCAACAACATACAGAACCCTGCATAAATATTTATACTTGGTGTTGATGCTGTTTTTCATGTAATCAGGTGAATTCTGACCACAACTAGATGCACTGAAGTTTATTCAGGAATGTCTGAATGAAGGCAGACTGAAAGCAAACTTACATCACAATTTTCAGCTTTGTATTTGTAAAGAACCATGTCTAATTTCCTACTTCACATTAGAATGAAACTCAAATGCCTTTGAAAGGAACCCTATGTGCATCGTATTTTTAAAAACATGGGAATCATTTTAATGCAAACTCTTTTTCAGGTCTGACGCGATCAAAAGCGCCACCTCTGACCGGGCGCTTATTGATGCATCAATAGATCACAGTGAGTAGTTTATTATCGATGAGAAGCTTCCACATGAAATCTATTTAAAAAGTAGCATCATTTTAAAAATATCCTACAATTAATGCTGCTCTCCTGTTGTGGCAGATGCCATTCCTCAGCCGAACGACAGCAGAACCGCATCCAGAGATTTGCCCAAAGATTCTCCCAGCGTCGTCATGTACAGCAGACCAGAAAGCGATCATCTATCAGAGCCTCTCTCGAGATCTTTTTTCAAGCCAGAGTCTGAGGAGGAGAAGGCTTTGTCTGATCACAGATCTGACATTGAGGAAGAGTTGGATGTGGAAGTGAACTCCAGGTCTGAGGACGAACAGTCTCACCACCTTCTCAGACTCGACTCTCAGGAGAAGCTAACTGCATCTGAACGCGTTCTACCTTTCACTAAGGAGGAACACGAGCAGTCTCTGTCTGGCAGTTTAGATCAGGAAGAGCCGAAGAAACGCAACAAAATACCCGAGGCGGAGGAAGCTGTGACATCAAATAATATTACGCCCGGAGCTCCTTTTTCAGCTGTTGTCAACCTGGAAGCTTCACCACATTCAAGCCGCAGCCCTTCACCCACTGAGCACCCTCTCTCCCAACACTCGGTGGGCTTCTCGCTCAATAAAGATCCACTCATAAAGGATGTTGAGGCTTCTGCTGGAACCGACGGTTATCAGGAGGACTTTGAATCAGCTAATTCGTCCCCCAGGGACGAACATATTTCTAAACATGAGTCTCAAACCTCCATTCCCCACACAGAACCTAAGCATTCAACTAAGGAGTCACCCAGGACAACCCCTCCATTTGACCATCAAGATGATGAAGAAGAAGAAATACCTGAGGAGATGAGTCAGCATTCTGGCATCAATGAACAAAGCCACCATTCAGAAAAGTTCCTGGAACTCCAGCCGAAGGAAGAAGATATAAAATTAGACAGTAAGACAGAGTTTTCCAGCCAAGCACCTGCGTCTCCTCCTCCCGTCGAAGATGAAATGCCAGGTTTCCACCTTGGAGACCGGGTTCTTGTCGGAGGTGTTCAGCCGGGCACACTGAGATTTAAAGGTCTGACCAGCTTTGCCAATGGCTTCTGGGCTGGCGTGGAGTTGGACAAGTCTGAGGGGAGCAACAATGGCACTTATGATGGAGTTGTTTACTTTGAGTGCGAGGAGTCGCACGGCATCTTTGCTCCTCCAGACAAAGTCTCCCACCTCCCCGACAAGTTTGAGCTCTATGCAGACACCACAGAAGATGAAGACTCGTTCTTCGACGACTTATCTGACAAAGGCGAGAAAAAACACAAAAAGGTTAAAGACGGTTCTCAAAAACAGGAAGATCCAGAAATGCAAAATGAACAAACGTCTCACAAGGAAATTAAATCCAAAGACGAAATGGTTTTGGATGAGAACGATCAGATTCCACTCAAGAACAAGGCCCACCTCAATTCACAGCACCAGAAAGAACCTGAGCATCAGATTTGTAATGGCAACATGAAGGACATCATTTTGGACTTTACTGACGAATCCCGCACATTCCTCATCCCGGACGAAGATAGAATGGAGGAGAAGAATGAGAAGACGACTGCCATTATTGAGAGAAACGATGTTGATATCGAGAAGGACTTGATTCCTACGGATGAAATCAAGGCTGATGAGAGAGAACAGAAGAGCAGGGATCTGGTGGAGACATTCGCAGAGGAGCTCATCAACAACTTTATCAAAGATTCCTTTAAGCAATGTGCTGAAATAAAAAGGGCGAAAGAAGAAAAGATCAGAAATGCCAACCAGTCCGATGGATGTTCGTTTGTTGAAAATAACGACGACAAGTGGATCTCTTCAGTGGAGCAAAAAGATAACCTGCCCTTCTTTCTGCCGGCTGAGAAGGAGGAGCTGTCTTCTCCTGAACTGTGCAACAGATCAGTGAGTGTGTTTCTGATTCTTGTTTAAGAGGAATTTTAAAACACCTGAAGTAAATCTCAAATAACCTGTGATGATGCAAGTTTTGGAAAATGACCTTCGGCTAATCAGTGAGAAAACACCAGCTGGGATATGACTTCTAGTTCTGGCAAACAGAAGTTGTTTATTTGAGCTGGAGGTTTTTTAATGTGTACAGTCAAAGTCCAGCCTTGTGTTGACGGACTATTGATGCGCTGGCAAAACTGAAAGTTGTTTTATCTTTCCCAGCAGAAAGCACGATAATGATTAAAGTGTAAAAGTATCAAATACATGGATATGATTGGACCACTGCTGACCTCTTACTTGTACTTGCAAAAAATCCTTTGTATTCTCTAATTTGAGACTGAAAAAAAGTACTTTCTTTCCCCCCAGGAGAGTCCAGTGTTTGGCCCCAGTGGTCAAGAGAAGCTTGCTAAGCGTCTGGCTGAGCTGGAGCTGAGTCGTGAGCTGCTGGAGGATCTCGGTGATGATCAGGACTGGTTCGATGAGGACTTTGGGCTCAGCTCACGGAGACAGCAGCAGAGACTCAAACAGAAAGAAGAGCTGGGCGGTGAACTCGGGAGGTCAGCCTCATCATCAGGGCCGCACATGGGGGGGATGGTTTCATCGTTAGATGGGGAATCACAGGTGAAGACCCCACCGAGACCTGAGCTACCCCTCCCCTTACCTCCCAAACTACCCGAGCAGCCCGCCATGGTTGTGCCCCACTCGACCACAGAGGTGGAGAAAATGGTCCATTCTGCCACACAGGAGATCTGGGAGACCTTTGACCTGGGAAGGAAGGGGTCTCTTATCCTTGAACATCTTCCAAAGCCGACACCTTCCCCGGACTATTTAGGTAAAGAGTCCAGCAGCCAGGACCAGGAAGCCCTCTCCATCAGCAGCTACAAAAAGGTAAAATTAAGAGGGGACAAACCAAGAAGAAAAAATTGACAAAACCAGCCTCATACCAAAGGTCTGAGTGTCTGAGTTTTTGTTTTTTTAAGTAACTAAAAGGATTAAGAGTTTGTGTCATAAGTCCAAAATATATTGGCAGTTTTTAACTAGAAACATTGAGAGCACTGACTTACCCAGGGATTTTATGAGCAGTATTTATTTCTTGGCTCCAATACCAAACCAAGTCGCTTAAGATGCTAATAACGAGTGCCAGCCTAACACTGAGTTTATTTTAAAAAGTCTCCTGCTTCGTACAGCTCAGAATCATTCCTGTTCATAGCAGATGTTTACCAATTTACTAATGTGTCTTTTGACCGGAAAGAATAGGTTTAGTGACACATTTAAGCGTCTTTATCTGGTCGTTTCTTTTCCTTAGGCTGTGTATGACCTGACATGGGAGATACTGAAGGAGATTTTTGCTGAAGACCCAAACACTGATCAGCCTCAGTGGGTCAAACCACGGCAAGTCAAGTCCTCCTCCATTCACAGAGTCAAGACGTCTGGAGACATCAGCAAAATTCAGGTAAAGTTCTGCAGCAGATACCAAATATCCAGTGTGACTTTTCCATACAGGATTGTTTAATTAGACCACTTTAGAAAGCATATTTGTGTTTACGCGTAATAACACACTTTATCATGCATTAACTCTGATCTGTTGTAAATTTTTTTTTTTTTTTTCCTTTTTTAATAATGAGTGCTCTGTCAGAGGTGAGCTATACTACTGTATTGTTTATGCAGCCCTTTGCACAGCACCAAACCACAGCACCACCCAGTCTCAGTTTTCATATATTTTGAGTGGCACTTATTTTGATATATTTTTGCTTATGTTGCATTTTAAGACTTTAAAACATGAGATAACCTAAGATGATTTTTTTTTTTTTATGCTGCACAGGAATTTGTCACAGAAGAAGTGTTGAAACTGTATGGTCTGACACAAGATGAGAATCAAAAGACCGACTGGCAGAAGATGCTCAAATTTGGCAGGAAGAAGCGGGACAGAGTGGATCACATACTGGTAGGACCTAAATATTTTATATTTCTGTGTTGTTTGAAATTGTGGGTGTTTGAAACATAAAATATTACACCTGATTAAATAAAAAAAAACCTTTTAATATTCTGCTCTAGGTAGAAACCAGTTTGTCTCTCAGGTGTTGTTAATTTAACTTCTTAAAAGTGTCTCTAAAAAGGATTACACTTTTTTTTTTTTTTGCTATTTCGTACAAATTTAATTTTGATATCAAAATATTTCTAAATTTAAAAGTAGAGTCTTTAATCCTTATTGATTAAATTAAATTGTGGAACATAATTTGGTCACAAGCTTCTTCTTCGTTGTTTGAAATAGTTGTGCTGCTGTTATGCAAATTAGTGAAATAGTTATGCTTCCATCAGGCCAAAGCTTTTGTTTAAATATGTTCATACTCTGCTCTAAAGGGGAAAAGTGGCTAATTTTTTTTTATTTATTGACAGCATTTTGTAAGCTCAGCAATTGAATTAAAAATGAAAAATGACTGTTAACTTGCACCCTGTCATTGTGGTCTTTCATGAAACCAGACATGACGATTAAGTTACTACAACAGGACGCAATATGTAAATTTTACACCAAAACAGGAAGGTTATGATCCGGTTTTCTCTCTCAGTCTTTCAAGTTGAGCCTGTTTTTGTCTGTCAGGTCCAGGAGCTCCACGAGGAGGAGGCCCAGTGGGTTAACTACGACGAGGACGAACTGTTTGTCAAGATTCAGCTGGCAGACAGCATCTTTGACGCTTTGCTGAAGGACACTGTAAACACTTTCACACTAATTTCTGACAAGAGAGCCAAAAGAGGAGCTCTCTCCTGACCGCCTGGATTTCAAAACACAACTTCTTGCTCAGTCCTGGTGTCTCCTCACCACTGTGAAATTCAAACCTAACTCTAAGACTTCATCTGGTCATCTTCCAGTAGGAACTCTCTTGATGCCTTCAGTTCCACTGTTTTCTTAACAGCTGAGCAGACTGCGACTGTAGCTTTTACTTGCTGAATTTTCCTCCACTGTAGTTTTCGGTTTAATTTGTTTCACACACAGAATGCCTCTTCAGCAACCCCTGCCTGCCCAAACCACAGAGCCACCCAGTCTCAGTTCTCACCTCATTGACTGGTCATTTTCATTCCTCCCAGTTGAGACTAATTGGGGTGGACTGTGCCATGAGAAAGTCCATGAGTGCTGCTAAACTGGTTGTTCCACCGTGGATCTAAATGTACTCTCCACGCAGAAGAACTATGTATTAATTGAACTTAAGTGGAATGTTTAAAAAAAAAAAAAAAGCAATAGATTAATAATTGAATTAATAAAATTGCACAGCGCAGTCTGTTATTTGATGGTATGCTTTGGTTTTTCATGTCCATATGAAGGTATTTGTCTGGATATTGTGGGAAGTTTTGACCTGCACTGTTCCCGCTGTAGACGATAATTACTTCATGCCTGGACTTGGGCAAATTCAGCACACGCTCAGTTGCACTGAAGTCAGCAGAAAATGGTTGGGATGGTTTTAGAGTTACTGTAAAAAATAAAAATAAAACAGTGCAACACACCATGGACGTGAAAACCCTTATATGTCTCCGATCAGACTGCAATATATTGGCACATTAAAAAAAAAAAAAATCTGATCTATTAAGTTGTTCTTTTGCCTTCTTAATTATTTATTTTAAGGAAATGCTTGACTGGTGGAGAAAACAAAATCTGAAATGTAAATGGTCGTCAACATGCAGAGAGGACATATTTTTAACATTGTATAAAGAGAATCTAAAGTTGTTGTTGAAGCACAATTGAAAATGTGAATGTGAATATAGCAATACATTATGTAAGAGGAACCAGAAGAAGAACGGAGAGAAACTGTTTTAATCCTTGAAGCTGTAATGTTACTAATTAACTAAGGCTGTCTGACCGACTTCTGTCCAGTTACTTAGTGCAATCACTGTGCCCCACCTTCATACTGGATGTAAATATTTGGTGTGGATTTCGACCTTGAATGAAAATGCCTCTCTCCATGGAGTATTTTTTGCTTTACTATAGTAGGTTTTTGTGCAAGCTAATAAAATTGTAAAATATGCAAGTGGGACACAGACGACTGGCAGCAGGCTTGACTTGACAATTGATCAATTATGGAGGAGTACTGAAATTGCTGGATATGTGAATCTTTCTCCTTCCTTCAGCCGATTTGTTTTCTCCAAACGCAGAGAAACCTCTGCCGCCCCAAATGACGTGTGATTTTGTAGCATCATGTGTTTTCCTGCAAAATTACTGCATCTCCAGACGAGCCTTATGAAGTAACCCTGTTTGTTCACTCAGAGAAAATTCTCCGTTTTCCATTCAAGTGCCTCTTTGCGTTTAGTACTCTGTGTGTCGATCTCTCGACACCCTCTGGACCTGTTTTCTTTGAATGTGCCGTTTCTCGTCTGTATTCCACCACTTTTGCAAAAGAAACCTCCAAACAAACGGCTGCTCTTCCTAGCTTCCTGTCCTCAACTTTCTGCCTTATCGAGAACATTTTTCACATCCCTGTCATTCCCCCGCGCCTCAGCACGAGCCAAAACGCTGTCTGAGGAAGTCCAAAAGTCGCCGTCTTTTTGTCGACTCACTCTTAACTGGTGTACCTTAAGAAACGAGCCGACAGTCCTCTCGTGAGTGACTCCAACCTACAGCGCGAGTCACTGCGCTGATGCCTCTGAGCACATCCAAGGGCTTATTTGTATTCTCCGGCTTTGATCAAACAAAACTCTGTACAGGCTGTGTGGCAGAGCTCTCTAATTCTCATTGACTGTTTAGAGTGAAAGTGACCTTAAACTGAGTTTTTCTTTCTTTTCTTTTCTTTTTTTTTTTTTTGTTCAATTGGTGTATAGTTAATGTATAAAAAGACCAAAACCATTTGATACCAGAATCACCATGCTGTAAAAGTCTTTATGTCTGCTCTAAAGGCATATGCTGTTTAGTTTTGACACCTGCAGGATGTTCTGGAGTCGCCCCTTTTAATTGATTGTGTTTGGGATGAAGTTAATTTCCCGTCTGTATCTATGCAGTATTTGGTCGTCTTCAGTAGTTTTGATGTACAAACCAAGCAGCTGATGAAGTCGTAGCGTCTGTTTTGGTCTGAGGTCAGTTTTCTTCATGACAATGTAGCGTAGCTTTAACCCTTAGAAAAACAAATTGGCTTCATAACAGTGAAAATAAAAACAATTACATGGATTCAGCATATTTATGGCAGTAACTTAGCATAGATCCTCCCCCCCGCCCTACCTTTGGAAATGTTTGTGAATATTTATAATGTCCTGCGAGACGCTGATGGGTGTAAATACTCTGTCGATCCAGTTTGACCCACTGTTACTGTAACCTGAACGAGTGTTGTAAAATAAATACTGTTTACTTTGCAAATATGTACATAGTATATATTTGTTAACTAAATACAATTTGAAACTGTAAATAAAGCTTCCACTGGTTTCTACATGAACAAGTTGTGCCGTCATGTTTTTCTGCTGGGTGCAATGTGTGCAAAAGTAATTACCTCGAGTTCTTCCAGCGCTGACAGCCAGCGGAGGGCTTCCCCCCCCCCCATGTTTACTTTCGCAACTGAGCTCGGATGTTGCGGTTTGTCTGCTGGTTTCTGTAAAAACCGAGAATTACATGTTGTCATTGTGTGGCATTGTACCAAGTCGTTTTAAACGAGGAAACGGAGCATCAATTAGTTTAGTTAAGCGTTGTAAACGGATTTTAAGTAAGTTTCCCTTTTTTTTTCTTTTTTTGTGCGAGACAATTCACTGACAAACATCAAGTGTCTTTTTATGGTCAAGTGTGGATACTTCAAGGAGATTTGCTGCAGGAGTTTACGCTAAGCTTGAGTTAATTGGGTCTGTATAAAGAAAAAATAAGATTTTAAAATGAACCCTGCTGTGTTGTGTACATGTCTAAGCAGACTGAACTGAATCAGCTGATCAAACTGCACAGCTGTAAATGGATTGAAACGGACTTTAGAATAATGAAAACTATCATTTTTTTAAAATGAAAACCAGCAAAAGCTACATTTTGGCATCTTACACAACCTCAGGCAGAAGCTAGCATGAAAACATCAACATATCCAAAGGTCAAACCCGGGCTGAGTTTTTCTGTCTGAACCATGGATTTTTCAAAACGTTCTTTGGGTTTTTAAAACCTGTGGAGAAAAGTTATTGAAATCATCTAATCTCTCTTTCCAGTTTCTCAGGCATAGAAGGAGACGCTGGCAAGAACCAGTAATAATCGAGCCTGTTCATTAATTTGAACTTCTCCAAATATGTAAATCAACATTCCTGAGGTTCGCCTTACACCTCTCTGCCTCCACAGGGGTTTGAGATTTCACTGGCTCTGGCTCATTTTGAACTGCATGTTGCTTTTCTTGTCTGGTACGTAGTTTTATGTTTATATTTCTGAAACGAGAGCCCTGGGGGGACTTGGTTATTTGAGATGTACTTGTGGTGCTATGACTTTCTCCTTGTGCAATGCTTTGCATCATTTGTGTTGTGTAGACTGAGTAGTGGTGGTGATATTGATCTCTGTGACATGATACTCATGCAAATCAACCAGAGAGGTCCAAGAGTCCCATGTGTTCAACAGCAGTTCTTGGTCTTTATCCACGGAGATTTTGCCAAACTCTTTCGGTTTTCCACAATATTATTCATCTTTACATTGCGTGTTTTCCATGTTTTCACCGTGGGTTTGGCACAAGTGGCACAGGGCGGAAAGAGACCAAGATTAAGAAAAAAAAGAATAAATATATGTTAGCTGGTTAACAGGTTTTCTGTCGCTTTGTTGAAATTGCAAATGTTTTCCAGGTATTTTTGATCATTTATTGCAGGGGTCCCCAAACTTTTTCCTTTGAGGGCCACATAACTTTTCCTTTCTCTGGTGGGGGGCCGGAGTCAGTTTGTAACAGTGTCAAGAAAAGTATTCAAGCCTTTTATTTTAACAATAAATGCAGGGATTTTATGCTATCGGTTTCCCACTAATAGTCACTCAGCATCTAAAACACACGCTCCCTCTTCCTTGGGGTAAAACATGTGATTTCTAATCATTAAAAAAAATATCTACTGCCACATCAGTCTTGCTTCCTTGTGTGCGCGATGCACCGTGTTTCTCTCTACGTCGGTTTCTCAGCGCCTTCATCTCCTAGTTTATCTCTTGTTTTATCAGAGTCGAGTGGAAGGGGAGAGCTTGTCTCTGCTGCTCTGTGGGATTTGGCACTCCGCTCGGCAGTGGGAGGGCCCACTCAGGGTGCTGACCTTAAGCAAACAGTGGGCAGAACAAGTTGAGAGAAGTTTGTGACAGCGGTTCAGAGCGCGTCGCGGCTAGCGGTGCAGCTGTTGCTCGGATGGGGAAGATGGCGCGGCGCTGCGGCCGTGCCACGTCTCGGTTTAGTGAAGAACACGAGATTTCTGTCGGCATGACAGCGACTGCAGCCTTTGTCGTCTGCTTGTGTCTCGCCTTTCCTCCTGCCGCCGAGGCCGGGCTGTACACGGCTTCGGACCAGATCGTGCTGCTGTCAGAGCAGAATGTGGGCTCGGTTCTGGTGAACTCCTCCGCCGCTATGGTCGTGGAGTTTTATGCTTCGTGGTGCGGACACTGCATCTCGTTTTCTCCCATTTATAAAAAGCTGGCCAGAGACATCAAAGGTTGGTATGGACCTGCTGCTTGTTTCACCCGGATGCACAGACTATTCTTGTTTACACAGTAATATTATTCTGACTGCCTGGTGTAATACGCTGCCTGATGTAACTTTTTCTTAAATAGTTTTAACTAGACGTACTATGAAATATTAAATAGTTAGAAATGTTTCCACACAGCATTTTGAAAAATTTGCACATTTGAAAGCGGCAGTGCAGAGATAGCAGCCGGTTTATATCATAGGATTCTGACAAATCAATACAAAATTAGAGATGGCAGGCTTTTTATTTTATTTTATTTTATTTTTTTAAAGATGGTAAATGTCCATTCTGCTCCTGGCACAACTTTTATTACTCACTAGCTTCTGCTTGGTTCATACAAAATGGAAGCAGAAAGAAAGTTAAGTCTATGTACCAGGAATAAGCTATTAACTGCTCACACCTTCACCACAGAACCCCATGTAAAAGAAAAAAAACAAAACAATGCGGGCCCTGGTTCTTGAGAACTGGGGTTTGAGATTAAGTGTTGATTTATTTTGCAGTCATTTCTTAACTTCTCCATGCACAAGTCAAAAAAGAAAAACACTATTGAAAAAAAAATACAATAAATAGATCAACAATCTTGCTTTGATTCTTAGATTTAAAAAAAAATGATTCAGCACAGGTGATATAAAGATGGTGTTATGTTGGCTGTTGAGCGATGAGAATCATAAACCATTCGGCCATGGCCCTTAGCTCTGAGGTGGGTACTATAAAAGCTGTAAACTAAAAACAAAGGCAGCCCAAAGTTAAATGATATATATATATATACACACACACACACATGTCTCTATCATATGTGAAGATATGTGTACAACTTTTGTCAGCAAGTCCAGGGAGAATGTAGTTTATCTTTGCCCTAAGTAGCAGCAGCAAAGTTTTCTTATTTCATGTACCAACTCTACTGTTGGTCATATTGTACCTAAGCAACGACTCCCAAGACGTTGAAACAGAAAGTTGACAATGTTTCTTTCAGCTCCCAAACTTTACCATTCGGATAGCAACCTTCTCTTTTGCTTCAGATTTCTTATTGAAAAGCTTCTTTCCAGTGTATTTTCTAGTCAGACAAGCCATTGGAAAGTTTCTGTGAAATATTTAGCGCTAAAAAGGCATAATCCATTCTTTCAGTCTTTCTTTGGACTGGATTTTGTTCTACCAGCATGGCATCTGCTGCTGCTGAAAGCTGTTGTTGTCTGTCTGTTAAATAGAGCATGTGATCTAATTAAATAGTTTTTTATTCTGGGCTCTATTGTGACTCTAAATAACATCCTGTTGAGGCTGTTTCTGTAGCTCATTTACAGAAGAGTGAGAGCAAATAATAATAGAAAAACAGTAAGGGGTAAAGAATCTGATGAGGCTGGAGTTGGTGTGTTGTCACTGACAGTTTGGTTTACAGGAATGAATGCAAAACATGAGAATAATTTATTGACATGTAGGTATTATTAAATATCTGAATATTATTTTACATTGTTTCATTTTCTGGTTACATTTATGTCAATGTGGAAAGTAGAAAAAAAATATTAATAAGCTAATGTTCAGGCTAATTTTGCCAATGTGGTGGTTATTGATTCAGTCTTTCGTTCATTTGGCTCAGACACACAAAAAAAACCAAGTTACTACATCATCTGACATTTTTTTGTCAAAGAAGATAGACTAAAACTAAAATGGAAATGGTTAAACACATTTTAGGAAAAGCTTTATGCTGACAAAGCCCCCCAGTCAGCTTTAGGTCCTGACTCCATCTGTGTTTTCTCCTCATGCCTCCAACTTTGGGGTGATGCTTTACCTAACACCAAGAGATTTACTTTCTGTCCAGTGTTATGCAGAAACGTGGGTGAAAATAGGATTACTCACTCATCCATCTGTTGTCTGCATTGCCAAAAAGCAGCCTCGCATCTGTTTGACTTATTTGCCCCCTGGAAAAGTCCTTTTTTTTAATCAGGGAAAAAACAACAACTTGCAAATGCTGTTCCAGACGACACATCATCACCAATATATGATAATGGGGTTTCCTTTTTAGAGAGATGTGGCTCCAGTGCCTATTCTTATGTAAGAAAAGTACACTTTACGGTAATTTGGCCTGAAAAAAGAGTAGAAAAATCTGATTGTGATCTGCTTATGTTTTGTGGTTATAAAATGTGATGAAATTTTCCATTTAACTTTGAGGTGCAGCAGCAACAACAGCCTTGAATTCGTGCTGGCTAAGCCAGGATTTCTGACGATTCTGAGTTATTTTACTTCTGAAATTTTATCAGAAGTTTTATAGTGTATGCTGTGTTTTTTTATGCATTCAGTACTTTTTTTTTAAAATGTAGGAAGTGTGGAAAGGCCATTGCAGTCAGTGATTGTATCATTTCTCAGCATGACTTATCAGCTCCTGTGCAAACGTACAGAGTCAACACGGTGACTCCGCACTAAATGTTTGCTGTTCCTCTCTCATTTTCTGTCTCTTGTTCAGAGTGGAAACCAGCAGTGAACATGGCTGCTATAGACTGTGCTGCTGACGAAAATGTAAAAATTTGCATGGAGTACAAAATCAGAGGATACCCCACCATAAAGGTATTTAAACAGCCACACAAAGTGTTTCTTTATTTGGTTTATTTTTTGTTTTTTAGTAAAACTACAGTTGTGTCTGGGTTGCAGAGGTATACAGAGCCCACTCGAGAAGTCAATAAATTTTGGTTGTATTTATGTATTCATCTAAGAATCACAAAACGCCATACAACTATTGTATCTAAAGGTGTTAAGGGCAGAACGTCAGATGCATGAAGGATTAGAGAAAATTAAAAATGTCAACCAACCAGATTTAAAATTCATCAGAGCTCCAAAAAAATAAATAAAAAATACCCACAAAAAACAACTGCAGAATTAAGTTAAAGCTACGTTCAAAATTGAAGGAACATTTTTAATATTATTTTTAAATGAATAAAGCATATCTACAAGAGAAGTAGTTAATCGAAAAACCAGCTTCCTGGCATGTTCTACATTTGTGTGTCTTACTGTGATATATTAAGATGCATTATTTTGCTACCAAAGTATTTAAAACACCTCAGTGCCTTTTTTTGTTTTGTTTTCCAAAGCGGTCAGAAAATCATTAATTTCCACATTTACTTTGTGAGCTACCCTTTTGAAACATTCATGTCTTGAATTTTCCAGATATTTTCTGCAAATAATCTGCAATCCACGTCATTTTATAAAATATGTTTATGTCAGAATACAGGAAGTGTGTAGTTTTATTTTTCTGTATTTTTAGGATTTTTTTTTGTTTTGCGGGATATTTATTATCATATCTCTTGGACAGACAGTGCTCTGTTGAGTAACTTTACATTCGTTCTTGAGAAATGAGAGATGGTTTTGTGATCAGATTGTTTATGCAGGGTTTTACAGATCAGTGGTGATTTGAAACAGAAACAATCCCACCTCAGGCGTCTGCCTTCGCGGCGTCTTGAGTTTGTCTGCAGCTGTGTGTTTTACAGCCTCTGCTCTGCGTTGTCCAGTGAAAACCAATGAAACAAAGAGGTCCTTCTGTTTGAGCTCACGGTGCAGCTTTAACATCTGCGACTCATTTTAAGCAGGAGGGATTTGGGGGTCAAGGCGGGCAGCGGGAGAAGCCCCTCCTCCTTTGTAAAACTTCAGCTGGGAACTCTTGTGGTCACATGCAAGGGTACTCTAATCTGCTCTAACCTTTTTTTTTTTCTCTCAACTTTACAGTTCTTCCATGCCAACTCATTCGCAAATTCATTAGGGATGCCCTACAGAGGTACTTCTACTCACACTGAAACAAATAAAGGAGCATTTGTTTGAATCTACTTTTAACATTGAATCGTCCATCTGGATGCAGGACTAAATATTCTACAAGCACCGTATTTAGATAAAACAGATTAGCCTTTACATGTTTCTATATCATGTGCAGTATTCATGACGTAGTCGTTTGTTAGTCTCCTCTGTGTCTCTGTGAATTATAATCCAGCTGGAGCGCATGCAGAAAACCTTCACGGCTTGTCGATTTCAGGTTTTTCCCGTGATGTTCGAGAACTCCGCCACATGATCATAGACAGTCTGGAGTATCCTGGTGACCCCTGGCCCCCCGCCTGCCCCCCGCTGGAGCCCACCAGGTAAACACTAGTGTGCCTTAACAACATGTTAAACAATTTCAAGCATCTCCAGCTGCTGTTAGCTTTGTGCTTTCTTTTTGAATCACCTGCGCGACAATAATAACAAAAGAGAGGAACAAATATGTCAGGCTTGGTTGTATAATTTCTCAGTTTTATCATTTTCAACTTTGTTGTTTTCTATATTTTTTGGGGGGGTTGTAATTATTATTTTTAGGCTACAGAAACCATGCTTCCCCTCATATTTTCTAAGCCATGACACATGATTTGGTCGTTTATCTTTAAAAACAAATTTTACAGTCCTGAGAGTTGGAATAAGCTTGGAGTCGATCAGGATGGCCAACAAGTTTCCTCTCAGCGGAGTTTTCGTTTGTTTATTTCTACTACAAAGGCCCCCTGCTCTGCCTGGACACTCTTCTGCACAAATACAGACACAAGCCCTGCAGCCGGTGTGCGGCTCATTGTGGTGATTCAGCAGGAAAACCAAGCAGGAAGTGGAGTTTATTTCTGTTCTGACCGTTACAGAGAAACATCATGGCTCTATTTTTGTAGTCTCTCTCTGGATGTGAGCTGTGACTTTCTCTTTTGGGAGGCTTAGTGTCTGATGCTTTCCTCAAAGGGACATTTGTTCATAGCAGGCCACAGGACATGTCCACAGCTATTGTTTCCTTTCTCAGTGACTGTTGTGTGAGGATATGGCAGTAAGGAAAGGATTTTTGCGACATATGTGACTGAATATCATATAGATCAGAAATCCTTCAGGGATTTAGCCGTGATGTTATCGGTGTGTTTTACTGACGAGATCTCTTTTGTTTTCTCTGTTTTTCTCAGCGAAGCAGAGATCAACAACTTCTTTGAAACCAACACAGTCCAACACCTGGCCTTAATCTTTGAAGATGACAAATCCTACATCGGCAGAGAGGTAACAGATCGTGATGAGGTCTTTCTGTGCCGTCTTATTTATTTTTGAGCTCATGAACATGAGTTATGCAGAGAAATTAATCATTAACCCACTTGTTCTTCAATGAGTCATATATTGACATAAATGTTATGGTAATTTTGAATCTTTAAGGCGGAGTCGAGCATTTAACTTTTTGTACACTTTATCCTTTCTAAAACCATATTTGACATCCGTTTTGGATAGTTATCCTTTTGGAGCTTTTATCGTCTGATGCAAACTGAGGAAGGGGAATGCTTGATTCAAACTTTGAATGAATTGGAAATTACTGAAAGTAGAAGAAAACTGTTTAAATTGTCTGGTGTATTGGTGGTAGCATCTTCCATTTATTTTATTTTATTTATTTATTTTTTCCTGTCCCAGGCGCTGCATTCCATAAAGTATCTTATAAAGATAAAGGACTGCATAACAATGTTTCCATATATAATTGAAACTTGAGCAGCAATGGGATTTCTAACAAGGCGCTGATACAAAATTAATTGAAACTGGCTCATTCAGTTCTTATTTTTTTATTCTTTGCAATTATTTTCTGTATGTCCATTAAAAGCAGCAACAAGAACAGTTAAAATAAATCACTAAAATCCCTGAGTTAAAACAATACACTATAGCTGCATGTACACTGCTCAAAAAAATAAAGGGAACACTCAAATAACACATCCTAGATCTGAATGAATGAAATATTCTCATTGAATACTTTGTTCTGTACAAAGTTGAATGTGCTGACAACAAAATCACACAAAAATCATCAATGGAAATCAAATTTATTAACCAATGGAGGCCTGGATTTGGAGCCGCACACAAAATTAAAGTGAAATGTTCCCTTTATTTTTTTGAGCAGTATACATAAAAACTAATTCAGTGCATGTGTTGTTTATCTCAGGTGACCCTTGACCTGCTGCAGTTTGAGAACATTACTGTGAGGAGGGTTCTGGACACGGAGGAACATCTGGTGTCCAAACTGGGAGTGACAGAGTTTCCCTCCTGCTACCTCTACTATCCAAATGGGAGTTTCGAGAGACTCGTAGTGTAAGTGTTTTTGCAGAGTTCCTCTTGTGCAACATGCTGTTTTGTAATCACGTTTGACCTCAGTTTACCTGACAGGGTCTAGATTCATTGTAAGCCTACATGAAGCACAGTGCACATTGTGGCTAAAACACACGCTCGATTCTGTCTTTTAGTCCAAATTTTTACTCAGCAAACTCAACAATCTTACTAAATGTGTCTCATTTCTGCTTCTACGTAAGAAAATGTTATAAATGTATTAAACAATACATTTGAATAGACTTTTTTTAAGCCATTTTTTAAAACTGAATAGTGAAACTGAATGACTTGGTTCTTGCACATGTGCAATCTGAATCCATTTAAGGATTTAAAAAAAAATATTTAATATGAACTTCAGCAGAAGTATATTTGTCCAAAACATTTTGGAGAAGACTTGCGCAACTTTTAACCAGACTAATTGGCATCTTTTAGCTTTATATCTGAGTGTTATTTATAATTAAAAGCATTTGAGCTGAGCTCGTTGTGTGACTGGTGCAGGTCTGAATGGCTGAGCTTATTGCAGCTGAAGATATTTGCATATGTTGAGCTGCTTTACGGAAACAGTCTGTTTGCATTGTTAAGCAGATAAGCGTAAATACGGAGCGTTGTCTCCTCAGTGCAAAGTATTTTTGTTTTGTTTTCGATTGTCTGGCCTAAATGAATTCCCAAAATATGAAAATGAAAATAATTTGCCCTGCAGCTCAAACCTCCACCCTTACTATGCTGTGATATTTCTAACCGCTTTAGTCCACCACTGCTCCGTTTATTGCAATACAGTGTTTTATTTGTCTCAGAAAAGCTGTAAATTCAGATTTAATGGATGTAAGTTTTGGACAGTGAAGAAAGCATTCCACAAATCTGGTTTTTATGAAAAGGCAGAAGAAAAAAAAAAAAAAAAAAAAAAAAAAAAAAGGTTTTTTAAAAAAAACCCCCAAGGGCCCCCCCGGGTTTTGGTTAAAAAAATTGGTGGGTTTTAAAAATT
>NW_015114504.1:59140-89361 GCF_001443285.1 Poecilia latipinna
TAAAAGATATAAATTTTTGGAAGAGAAAAAAAAAATCCCAAAAAAGGGGTTTTTAAAAAAAAAAAAAAAAAAAAAAAAAAAAAAAAAAAAAAAAAAAAGAAAGGCTTTGTAGAAATAAGCCCCATGAGCCACACCAGGTTTAGGCTATAAAACTGTGTCGGTTCATACAATTTATTGTAAAAATCAGTCCAGTTAACCTGGCAGGCCAGTCAAGAGGAGGTCAGTGACATCTCTGGAGGAGCTGCAGAGAAAACTCTGCAGGGAGAATCTGGTAACTGGAAACTATCAAATCTGGCTTTTACAAGAATTTTATAAAAGCTTCATGTGTCACGAGTCTCGTGTGCCTCATGCAGAAAATTTAGGAGCCACAACAAACATGTGGAAGAAGGTGATCGGGGACGATGAGACTTAAAAAAAAAAGTTTTTCTTTGGCCTACATGCAAAATGCCGTGTGCTTTGCATGATAGAAATCTAACATCACTTACAAATCTGTTATTAGAGATTAGGAAAGACTTGAGACTGGGCTAGCAGTTCTAGAAAGATGTCACTAAATTCAGCCGCTGCAAGAATTTGGATCAGATCACATTCATGTGCTACAATGTCTTAGATAGAAATATTCCTCACAAATCTCTTGAGTGATTTGTGAAGAATGGGCAAAACATTAAATCTCTAGATGTGCAAAACTGGTGGAAACAGAGCCCAAAATAGTTTTTTTGTTTGTTTGTTTGTTTTTGCATGTATTGCATTTTGTTCAAATTATTTTCACACATATAAACGACTCCAACATCTTCAACTTTTTTTTTTTTTCTAAGTTGCACAGAAATCAGTGGTTCCCATTGTTTTACATGAAGCAGCCTTGCTTTCTGCTGAAAAGCTTTGTTGCGAGCTCATTATCTGAACCCTATTCATGAGAATACTTTTAAACATCTGGCCTCTTAATGGGATCAGAACATCAAAATCGCTGCCATTATTCACCATCATAAAGCGGCTCTGATCGTTCCTCGCCCCGCAAATTCATCTGCTGTTTATGCCTCTTTGTTTGGCCGTTTCAATAACTTGGCATGCAAAGAGGACTCCTTTTTAGTTGACAAATGCAAAAAGGAAATGATTTATTGCTGATTTATTTATTCACCCTCCAGCTCCCGCCGCCTCCCACCCCCCTCATCTCGATCACTGTACAGAAGGGAGGGTTTTTAATTTCTTGCATGAAAACAATGCCATTGCTTTTTCTGGCTTCACCTGCCAAACAAGACCCGGCCGCTCACGGCGACAGATGGCCTCCCATCATCACTGAATATCTGATTGATCCTGGGAGAGCAGAGTTCGTCTTTGCATGCGTGTGTGTGTGTTATCTTGATGTGTGTGTTCATCACATTCGTCATGCATGTAATGCGTGCTGCTCCCAGGTGAATCTGTTCGCTCTCGGCCGACCCTGATGCCTGCCTGCCTGCCCGCTGGCCCTGGGGATCGGTGGATGAATGGCTCTCCCTCCACATCTCTACACTCCCACCAGACACGCAGGTGTAATTGAGTCCCTGGCTGGCGTGAGTGAGCGTAGGGGCCAGAGTATCCATCCTCCTTATTACCATCCAGCCCGAGGTTTACGGCGCTCCTTCTCTCGCTCTCTCGGCCTGTGACGAGGAGAGAAAGCAAATGGGATGGAGAGATGTGGAGCATAACACAATAACGGCCGGGCTTCCAGTTTGCAGGGTTTGCACATGGCTAAAATAATCAGCAATCTCTCTCAGTACCACCAACACCATCTGCTCAGTGCTCGGAAACTAATCTCGTAAGTGAGAAAAATGTTTGGCTGTAAATTTATGAAATGTAAGGTTAAATTAAAGACAGCAGCAAGTGTTTCACAGTTGAAGACCGGTTCGTAACACACACACAGCAACAAGTGTTGGAACTCCTCGAGTTCTCGAATCTCAGATTCTCTACTTCTATGGCAGCCTGCGGGTTCCTAATTTCAGATGTTTGTGGGAGACGGACTGTGAGAATTTATCCTCAACCAGCTTATTGTTAAAGCCAAGTTTTGAGTAAAAAGGACTGTGTGAATTCTACCTAATAAGTATTAAATGGTGTTTTCACGCTTTCCCTTCTGTGTTGGGAGCTAAAGATTAGGGTGATGGCAAAGAGGCCTTCCAGCCTCACGACTAGCCGTAAAGATAAATCCAAAACCTGCAACATACTGATCAGTAATTATAAGAAAAGCTTGGAGGCTGGATGTTTTTTCCACTGATTCTTGAGAGTTGTAAATGGTTCATAATTTGCCAATTATTTAATAAAATACAAATTAAAATGACTCTTTTCCTTTTCTCAAAACTTACACTGCTTTCAGTTATTTTTTCTTTTGCTTGTCTCATTTTAGAGAAATTGTTAGCAGAAGGAAAACAATTAGGATCTAAATTTGTCAGGGTTGTGAATAGATTCAGGTTCTATCGCATATGTTGACTATAAAAATAATATTTTCTTAAACACACTGGAAAAATTAAGAAAACACACTGAAACAGTTCTTTTAACATTCAGTAAAGCTCGGAGATGCTTCAAGGGTAAACAAGACAGCAGGAGTACTTAAACATTTTAAAGATGCAGTTTGTTAGTAGCAGATTAATCTGTAAACAAAGGTTGCATTAGTCAATTTTCAGAAATTTCACTAACTTGCTTTGCTTTTAACCCAAATCTAAATCATTATTTATGTAATATTTTCTCTTTTTTTATTTTAAAGCTTTTCTTTAGTTACATTTTCCTCTTAAGCTAAAGCAGGACGTTGTTCTGCATGGATTTTACATCGACACCAATCAGATACAAAAAAAAAATCTTTTGAATTAGCTGGAAAATACACTGTGACCAGGATTATGCAATGTTTCAGAAATAAATAGAAGATGACCATTTGGAAATGTTCAGCTCAGAAAACATCAACAGTTTGAACATAAAATGCATTTTTTATACAGCATATGCTGCAGTGTTAGACATTTAGCAAGGTATAAGTGCTTTAACATCTGTATAAATGTAAAGTTTTATACATTTCCAATAATTTAATGTATTGGCAGTAGTAAGTTGTTGACATTTAATGTAATTATTCTTAATATTATAACACTGGAAGTGATTTTTAAAAATACAGAATAAATACTTTAGTAGTTTGTGTGTAATAGATAATTCAGTATGAATAAGCATCCAACACTTCTATATGTATCTCAAAAACATTCATTCATTGTTTTTTCTTTAGCAGGGCTTCCTGCTAAGGTGTACTTAACTTACTTAGTTGTAATAAGGACGTTGCTTGCAGGGTATCATTTGCATATTTTATAGAGGTGGTATCATTTGCATATTTTATAGAGACGGTATCATTTGCATATTTTGGCCTCTTTCTCTCCCTGCACTTTTCCAGGTGGTTTTGTCACCGTTTCACCCAAGGTGTTGGTTTCACTTAACCTTTCTCACCCACAGCAAGTTTGAAGTTCGCACCTTCTACGTCTACGCCCTCCAGAGGCTGCCGGGTGTGGTGCGCTCAGGGAAACCTCCACCCGTCTTCACAGAGCTCCTTAAGAACCGCACAGAGGAGCCCTGGAGAGATTTCAACAGGTATGAACAAGACACTCCTGCTTCATTCTCATTATTTGCAGGAGTTACTTCATCTTTTCCTGTCTGCGTGTATGCGTGTGTGTGCGTGTGTGTGTGTGTGTGTGCGTGTGTGTGTGTGTGTGTGTCTGGTGTTTGCACATCCAGTTCCCGGGTGTACATGGCAGACCTGGAGTCAGCGCTGCATTATTCGCTGCGTGTGGAGCTGGCTCTCCAAAGTGTCATCAACGGACAGGCTCTGACTGCTCTGAAAGATTACATCTCTGTCCTGGCCAAGGTAGTCACAGCACACACCACCTATGATCAGAGATGGCAGCATTCTGTACAAAAGTATTCAATAAAAAGCCAGTATGGGTGATGTTTTTATTGAATCAAGATATGAGAAACCAAAATTACATCAAGACTTTTATTTGACATTCTGCAGCAAAAATAAAATGTGGCACTATTTATGCATACTGTAAGTACATAAGTTTTTTTAAACTAGAAAATGGTCATCTTAAAGGAAAGTTAATATAATAATTAAACCTTCATTGGCAAGTTATTTTATATTTTGTTGCATTCAAGGACTTAAAAATATTCCCTCTCACAGCTAGCAAAAGATTAAACATTTCCCATTTAAATTAATTGCATTAAGTCTCTCATCATTTTTATTTTACAAAAAAACTTTATTAAATAACAACTCCTATCCACTCTTATTTTCTTATTTTCAAATGCTGTAGGAGTTTAATATACAGTTTTATATTTTAGTGCATATTTTTACTCTTCAATTACCTTTTTAAAAAAAATAAATAAAAAAAAAATAAGAATGATGGTGCAAGTTCTGGGGTATTTAAAAAATAACATGCACGAAGGACATTGAATAAATTTATGTCTGTTTTTAAATGCTTAATTAGGACATTTAAAAGCATCTTCTCAAATGCATTTTTACCCATTAAGCAGTTGCAGCAGGTCACCACTAGATGGAGAGTGAGACAACACAATGTTGGTTTACTGCGTGGATGTGAGCTTCACGTTCCCTCTTCATAACCTATTCTTGTTTTAATCCTTCTCTGTCTAATTTGTGTTTGCTTAGGTTTGCCTAAATGCTGTTGCTAAGGATGTTGTGTTTTTGTGTGTTTTTTTTATTTTTTTTTTATTGCCGCTGTTGAAACACTTTGACTCGCGCTTTTGAAATCAGAAGTGGATGCCTTTCAGTGGGGAAGGAGCACAAAGACTCCCGTGGGGAATGGTTGGCCCTCTTTACGCTGGCTCCCAGTGGGATTTGAAGCGTGGCTGCCACCCACATGCAGCCCACAGCGACTTGTTAGTCTAAACAGGATAAACCAGCCAACACGCCCCCTCCTCAGGTCAACGCAGCGGCTATAATTTTTTAATAAGTCGCTGTATAAACACAAGGAGTGTGGTTCAAAGAAAACAGTTTTTATGCTTCATTTCTTTTCTTTGTTTTGGCGGAAACTTTTTTTTCCTTAGTACACATCACACACTCCTGCTTTACCTCTCTCCTCAGTGTGTGTGTGCGTGTGTGTGTGTGCTCACCAAGCCAGCATGTTGTGATGATGAGGCCTGACCTGCTAGCCGTGTCCCTGTTGGCTGCGCACCAGGCTGCTTCACTGCCCCAGTCTGCCACCAATCTCTCTGATTATATCCCACTCTCTTGGGAGGCGTCGCAGTAAGCCAGCTTCTGTCAGTGTGTGTGTGTGTGTGTGTGTGTGTGTGTGTGTGTGTGTGTGTGTGTGTGTGTGTGTGTGCGTGGAGGGCAGAGCGCCGTGGCCTCCCATTAGCTCCGGTTTGTTTAGTCAATGGTAGCAGGTCCCAGTGGTATTTTTAGCCTGTCTCCCCCCTACAAGAATAGAGCGGCCGCGGCTCAGCGGGGCTTTGTGTAGCTGAGGAGGATGTCATTGTTACGGCCGAACGCGACTTCTGACCGTCCTTATTGACTTCTGACTGAGCGCTCTTACCTCAAACAGGCTTTGTTGTGACCAGATGAGATGCCAAGTACCGTTATGAAACAAAGATCTCATATTCAGGCCATTTTTTTTTTAATAAGATGCAAAGATGTGTGTTTTTTTTTAAGTGAAGCTAAATTATTCAGACCTCTGGCAAGTTTAGATTTAAAATGGTTTTCAGGCGACCAAGAAGTTTGTTTCTGATTGTAAATGAGGTGATGTAAAAACAGTTTTACCTGGGAAATTTGTCTTTTTTTTTTATTTACATTTTATTTAAAGTAACGGGATCTCGAAAATCTCTCATTCTAATAATCAATGGGAAAATCTCAAAACATCCACACTCCTGTTTGAAAGAAATAAATTGATCAAATTAGGATTACTTTAAATCAAAATCTTTGCAGCAGATTTTATGCTTTTTATGGTCAGCGGTAAAGCACTTCCAAGCAGGTTGATTTTTCCATACAATATGAAGTTGAAATAAAACTTCAAAAGCTTGTTGTTGATTGTGGTGATGTTTTTCATTGACTGAGGTTGTTTTTTTTTTGTTTTTTGTTTTTTTTTGCTGCGCCAGGCTGATCCTGTACTCTGTGATTTCATCTGGGCACCTCAAATCTGATGCAAGTTGACAAAAACCTCGTGACAAAAACATTTTAAAACATTTCAGAGTAAGAGGCGTTTGGCATCTTTCCCTACAAATAATTCATACTGGCATCAGTGAGCACTACGTGACGGCAAATGACGATACTTTTCTTAACAACCGATGCCCTCATAAACCAATTTGTGCTTTTGGCTCTAACCCTGCAGCGAACGCAGAACATGCGGCTTCCTATCTAAAAGCAGCCAACGGTTACAAAGTATGACACACACAGATTTGAAACCAATAAACTATTTATTAGTTAATTAAATTATCTCATTTTAAAGCTGTATGCATTTGTAAAACCCGACACCTGAACTTCCTGAGTGAGTCATCAGGTCGGATTAGAGAGAAAGTGACTCGTAATGGTTTGACTTCAGGATTTGTGTCACCGTTTCACTCCAGTGTCACGCTGGCTAATTACGACACCTCTTGATGGTGTTTTCTACTGAAACAAGCAAGTCGTCAAAGTTGTAGTTGAATAAATTACTCCACAAGGGACGTTGTTTTTAGAGCAAAAAGTGTAGTTTTATCTTGCACATTAATTCTGTTCCTCCAAAACGCTCGTTTTAAGATAACGGTCACAATTACTGCTACGCTCATACGATGCTTCTCATTTTATCGAAACACTGGCAAACCTGAAAGCTCAAGAAATGAATCCTGCTGCTTAATACACTTGAGCACTTTGGAGTAGACATTTGCATTAGCAAGTAAATAGTGTTACTTTGTTTGGCTGCTTGGAGCCAAACAAAGCAATGACAGCTTTATTGCTGAAGCCGCAACCCCCGACATTAACGCTGCAGAGGTAGGAGTTAAAAGATGTAATCCAGATTTAAATTAAACTGAAACAACTGCTATTAAGAATGGACAAATTCGCAGCCAAATGGTCTTTAATAACTACATAAATTGTTATATTGCATAGTGTGATTAGAAAGGATGCATTTAAACTCAACTTGTTTGCTGTTTGTTTTGTATTTGTTTGTTGTTTTTGCTTCACACGCGTACACACACACACTTCCCTCCCTTCTCCACCACAGGAAGGTCTTCTTAATGCTTCAATAACTGACTGCTTTAAGTCAATTTCTGTAATCTATTTATGTCCAACCAAAAGAACAAATAAACAATATCCCTCAACAGGAGGTCAGAGAAGTTCTGGTTACATCAGGAGTCATGCTGAGTCCAAATCTGCATCAACAGAAGCAGGATGAAACACAAAACCAACTTTAAAAATGTTCGCACAATTACAATAAATTGTTAGATTTGTTCATTTATTTGATTATTTGTTAACTAATTAGTCAGAAATGCCAAAATAGAGAATTGAATCAAGTGACTATGTCATAGATCAGTACCAGCCTTTGTTTATGAGTTTAAAATAATAATGTGCAACTACGTTAAAGATGTGAATCGCCTCAAAGTCACTCAGCTACAATCAAGCAAACAAACAAATCATTGACAGTTAAGACCAAGCTACTAGACAATGATTTTAAAATCTAACTGGGAATGTCTCAATTTTCTGTAAATTGGCAGAAACTGAATTAATAGAGTTCAGTTGCTGATACACCGGCAATAAAACTGAGTTTTATCACAAAGGTCTTTGGGTCATACATTGAAGCCCTCACTGCTGCAACAGGACCTCATTTGTGGGATTTTGTTGCTGTGTTTGTGTACATGTGTGTGTAAATGATTGTGCAGCACAAAGAGCTCCGAGTGCAGCCGGTTTATGACTGACTGAATGAGTAATCAGCTGTTGCGTTTTGGCTCGTCTCAAAGACACATAAATTTGAATTCTGTCATCATCTTCTTTTGTCCAATCCACAGAAATGCTCCTAATACTCATGTTTGTAATTCTGCCGTGTACAAGAACTACAGTACTCCCTATTGTAGTCTCTGCTGTTGTGGTCTTGTAGTGTTTTTCTGACCAAATCGTAATATATTTAGATTTACATGTCTTTTCGGGGTGAATCCGGATCTTTTTTTTTTTTTTTTTTGAACGCGCTACATGTTTATGAGGATTTAGAAAAGTGGATCTCGGGAGGCATCAGGAGCATTACAGCGAGGTTTTTAAGGATTACACCTCCATCCTGCTTTTCTTGAAAGAAGCCCTTCGGCTCAGAGGGGAGACAAAGGGACAGGGGAATAAAACGGAGAATTAGGAGGGAGGTGCAGGGGGGGGGGGTGGGGGGGGGCGGAGGTCTGGTCTGAAATGCTTCCGCCGTCTCACACCTCCCGAGTCCAGGGCGAGCACGCTCCACCTGAATCGACTGTCAGTGCAAATATGAGCAACTGCTAGAAAATATTTCCACTAGTTTTTTACAACTGCAGGACTCTTGAACCTGTTTGTCCCTGCTGGATTATTTCCCCTGCCTTCCTCCAGCAGAGACCGGCCAGGTCGCCCTGTGGCAGCCAACAGATGCGACCCTCTCAGGACCTTCTCACCACAAGCAGCCTGTGGTTTCTCAAGTGCTGCTGATACTAATCGGATGAGGGATGACATATTGCCAGGGTGAACGGGATTGTCATGGTCCAACTGGGATGGGATGGTGGGGGCAGCAGGGGTATCTGGTTAACGGAGGCGAAGTTCGTGTGTGTTTTTAGTTTTTCTTGAGCTACATCAGATATGGATGATGCTTTCTTCTGTAGAGCGGAGAGATTGTGGAGATGATAAAAGCAGCAGCAGCAGGGGGAAAAAAAATAAATAAATCGATAATCAGAAAGGATCCCTAATAAAGAATTTAACCACAAATGAATCATTTTAATGGTCCTGTCAGCTGAATATTTTTTCATGTTTTGTTAAATATTGCTTCACTTAATGTTTATCTACAACTGTGATAGTTGATGCAGATGCATGACAGTGTGCTAAGTGTAAACTTCTATTAGTGTAAAGGAAGTATCCTGGATTAATGTTTGCAGTGACTTTTGCAGCTTTAGTGATTAAGACGTGACTGTTGACATTAATGCCTGCAGACTATATAACTCTGCTTCGGCATCAAATGTATCATCTCAGATTTAAAATACTGTGCATCTGCTAAAACCGCTCCTGCTTCCCCTTACAGTAAATGACGGGGAGGTTTTATTAGACACATTTAGATGACGCTGTTTTCTTCCTCAAGAAACTCGGTGGAGGTTTTATCCTCATGAATGTTGTTGCTTGGTGAGGCAGACTTAAGCCTGTTAGTGGAAAACACCTACGTTTTCTGGTCTGCTTAAATTCATATGGATGCTAAATGAGGTTTTCTGACTGGTTGGCACTCAGACATCTAATGCTCACCTAAACCTATTATATTACTGCAAGAAGTGAGCTGCAAGCATCACTAGTCATGGCGTGAGCTTCACATCCCGGCTGCAGCCTCTGGCACGTGTTCTGCTTGTGTTTGTTATCGTATCAGGCATTACATTATGAACACTGATCGTTTCTTAGTTACGACACCTGTTGCTGTGTGATGATTAGAAAATCTGGGTTTGCTGAGTTTTTAAGGGTTATTTAAACACTCCGCATAGATTTGGGGTAAAACAAAGGATCAGTCTGTAGTGAAACTTCAGATACCGTCTGCTGAGTAAAGCAGAGGATGGATGATGCTTTGTTTTCTTCCAAAGGCCCTGAAAATATTGGCATTGTAAGCTTATAAAACTACCTGTGGAATAAATGTAATTTTATTTGGATTATCTCAATTTCTCGGTGAAGAGGATTAGTTTTCATTGATACGTTAAAAAAAAAAAAAATCTATATTTCTTTCGGTCTGAATTCTGAGAACTATCTGATGTTAAAGTCATAATTCTGAAAACAAAGTTTATTTTTGTTTGTTTTTGGTTCTGCTATTTTATCTGGGACAAAAAAAACATGTTTGAGGGAAAACGTTACCAAGCAAGTGTTTCTATTTGGGGAACAAACGCCTGATCCTTGCTCTCAGTCCAACTGTGCAAAAACAGAACACCTCTTGCTGTAAGACTATAAAAGGCATTTAGCTGAATACATAAAAGCAGCCCACCTTTTTACTCTGTATGTTGTTAGCAGAAGGCATGAGCTGTTCTCTTTGTTACGTTGTGCGTTTGAAGACCTGCATGTCCCAGTCTGTCATCAGTGGTCTCAGGCGCCCATCAGCTGGATTTCCTCTTTCTGTTTTCGCTCCCTTCTTGCTGGATGCCCTCTCGTGTTTCCTCCAGTTGTGGTAGTTACCGTGGTTAGGAGTAAACACGCACCAGGAGAAAGCTTGCTGAGGGCGCGTCTAAGTGGTTGTTAGTGGCTTAGGAGGTGAATCTTAATGAAGGAAGAGGCTTAAGCTTGGCTTTTGTCACACTTACTTACGTTGTTTTTAAAGGTGCGGAGAAGAAAACCGCTCGACCCTCATTGTCTGAGCGGTGGGCAAGCCCGGCAAAACATTATTGGACACATGATGTAATCCAGGTGTGCAAATATTGATGTAAGTTTGAAGTACATAGATGAATTATGGGAAAAAATATCCAAGCGACGAGTGAAAGATACAGGTGGACTCATCAGGCTAGAAAAAAAAAACAAAAAAAACACGTTATTCAATTTTATAAAAACGGTCAGGTTCTCGGATCTGTAAAATTAAGTAAATGAGAAGAACATCCTGTTTTACAAACGTAAACCTGTGCATTTCTGCAGTTTCACCATCATGATTGCGATTAAGACATGACGAAATGTGGAACACATCTCATGAATGTTCCTTCAAGGCGCTGTTCATTGCAGAGATTACTGCCATATTAATCTGATTTTGATTTTACGATTGGCTGTTAAAGTATCTGCTCACTCATTGGAACTGAATACAAAAAAAAAATCATGTTTGAATGTTGTTTGCGAATATTAACAAGTATTCCTGTGAAATGAGTGGGCAGGATATAGCTATAAATAGTCTGGAACCTATAGTACTTCTTAAGGTATTCTTAGTTCAGTGAGGATATAGATGTAGATACTTATGAGTTGCGGTGATTACTATGAAGCTATTTGAATGTTTACTAACAAGAAAAACTACAATTTAGTAGCTTCTCAGAAACACGAGACTGACAATAAATCTACGATAGGACCATCAGTTCATGAGGCCACAGTTCTCTGAAACTTTAAAAAATAAAACATCTACAATTGCCCCAAGGAAAAGCTATTGGAGAGTCAAAGTGCTTCTAAATCCACAGTCTCCTGTGTGTCAAGTCACACATTGTGGATAATGTATAACTTTGTGCTAATATAGTTCTCTCCTGGTTTCTCCCAACCAAATTACAAAGAAGTTCTGAATATAAATCTTTGTTGATATGTGATTGGTTGCAGTGCTCCTCTTGCATTATTTTTCTCCCAGAATCAGAAATACTCTGGGTATATTTACGGTTCAGGGTAGCATAAAAAAACAAACAAAAAAAACAATCTAAAATAAGAAAAAGTAAGATGGCTAACGTCTGCTTTTATTGTTCTGTTTGTCTCTGCAGTACTTCCCCGGCCGTCCTGTGGTGATGAACTTGTTAAAGTCTCTGAACACTTGGCTACAGAACCAGAATAAAGGTCCCATTTCCTACGAAGCTTTCAGAGAGAGAGTGGATAACACAGCACAGGTATGCAAACACAAGCAGAAGCATAAAGCACACTGTTGACGTTGTAAATTGTGCTTTGTGTTGTTGTGTAAAAGACAGGGAGTGAAGTGTCGGATTTCCAATCGTCACAAAATGAGCCCAGACTGTAAAGACTTTTCATTCCTCAGAGAAGCATGGTCACCTCAGAGAAAATACTCACACCCTACACCTATCATATTTGAAATATCAAGAAATCTTTCCATGCAGGATCAGAACAAAATTTAGATTTCTGAAGATAAATTTGTATCCTTAATTCCTTTTAATTCCTATCTGAGAATCTGTTGTCTTTGGAGTGAAGCCTGCATGCCTCCAGTGTGCAGCTCCTTGCAAATTGAAAGAGTCACTTACTTACATCATTAGCTTTTAGCAGACGAATCAATGGATCAATGAATCAATGGGAAGGTATGAATAGACTTCACCTCAGTGGAAATGGATTGTGCATGAACACGCAAGCGTCCACACACAAAATCTTTACTATTGACAAGAGAGTAATCCTGTCAGTCACTGCAGTGATGGCGATGCAGCACAGCGAGTGAAACGACTTTATGTCAGAGAAAATATGTTGTTTGATTCAGCTGCAGCTCTTGGTTAGAGAACTGGATATCCTCTGTTCATTAGCGGTGGGTCGAGCCATTAACCTGAGTCTGACTTCTCATTGATTGGGGAAAACTGCGTGGAACGGCCTTCATTAAGTCAAACAGGTTGGGAGTTCCTGCAGAGACGCTTTAATTGGTAGAGGATTCTCATAATTCTGTGGAAACTGTAAATTCCCTTTGTTCTGAAGGAGACACCTTTTTAACATGTCAAAGCAACAATCTGCAGTAAACTCACTTAAAAAAAAACTAAACTTTTTTTAAATTATAGATTGTTGAAATCTGTAGCAACATAAACAACTGGCATAAGAGGTATTTTTCCTTTTTAAGACCACATGAATGTTAAGAGAAAAAAGGGAGTATTTGTTAAATGCAATTTTGGAAATGCAAACCATCAAGATATAGATCTTGTAGCAAGTTTACTGTTTTGTTTTCTGGACTTGATAGAAATCCATCTTTGAAAAAAAAAAAAAAAAAAAGTCATACAATCAAGGAAATATTGGATCAATCATAGAATGAATGGTAATCCTTAAACCATTGTATCTTGGTTGCACATCTACCTTGTGTTGCAGCGATGGAGGAAAATGCACTTGTAGAAAATTACGTTCCAACATCATTTTTGTACACACCTAACCTTGTATCATACTTAATTTCATCACCAGCTGCAGATGTTTTGTACATGTTGGAAAAAGTGTGCTGCAGTCATAGCATACAAATGCATCACAACTAGATTATTTACAGAGCTGCAGCAGTGACACAATTAAGCCATTATGCAACATCATGCAAATGCTCTGTCTGCATTGATGAAGAGTCCTCCACCTCAGCATGCTGGATGCTGGAAACTGGTGAGACAACATGAGTTCTTATGATTTGAATAATAATTATTTGAACATTTCATGGCACTCAGGACATTGAAAGTGAGATCTCAGATGACTGGTTCATGTGTAAATATGGAGGAAAAATGAGATGGGGATGCTGGGACAAAACTGAATGCTTTGGACTCCTTGATCATGATCCCAATACAAACATGTTATTCACATTCGGAGCGCATCAAAAGTGGTAAACACACTCTTATGATATAACTTGTTGATTTCCTCACATTTAGACCTGCATAGCAAGTTTACAAAATGGAAGAATTTGTGACAGCAGATTTGCTAATTATTGCAACATGACTTTTTGAAAGTCCTTATCGTATTCCATTTATTCAACTTTACCATTGTAGATTATTTTTCTTACTCCGTTTCTCCTTTTTTCCTTGCGTTTCCTTTCTCTCAGGTTCCAGACGCTGCGTTGCCTGAGGGAGTGAGGTGGGTGGGCTGCCAGGGTTCACAACCCCACTTTAGACGTTATCCTTGTGGGGTCTGGACCCTCTTCCACGTTCTCACTGTCCAGGCCAACAACATTGGAGACTCAGGTGCAAACATTTTGCATTGTTGTGAATAAAAAAGTTTCTGTTTTTAATTGCTTGCTAAGTCAGCGGAGGGCTGAAAAAGTGCAACACATCAGGAAGCATGAAGATTTATCGGGATTCATATTTGATGCTTATTAAAATTTTCCTATGTTGTGTCATTTTATAAAATCTGAAATTGAGCCTAATTGGGACTGTGTGAAAAGGGATTATATTAGATTAGAGGAATGTGAGTGGGTAATAAAACGGGCAGATGACCAGAGGCTCTGCTCCTGGCAGGGACCTTAATCTCCCACTAAACAAACACACACACACACACACACACACAGACACACACACACCCATGAGATGCACGTAGAGGTTAATCCCGAGGTTTATGGACCATCATGAGACCTGCAGATGGACCGGTCAAAAGGGGTGTCCATCTGGACCCCCAAAGGCCGCCATCCTAATGAGTGCATGTGCTCACTTCCTCCACATGTTGTTACCATTTGAGGGATTTTCTATCAACACTTTGCGAATAACACAAAGGTGCCAATACTGTCTTTATTTTCTAAGCACCTGATAAACACACGCCGGTCTCTGTGCGCACCCCGACCTGTGGCTAATTCATCTAAAGGGCCTGCTAAGCTCAGAACAAAAGCAAATGACAACGGGGAAATATGTTTCTGGACTGTTGAGGTCCTGAGACAGCAGCCTGGCCACCATTCACACAGAGTGTTAACGACATTTAATCTGCAGATTGGGTTATCCCATTCCCAGAGATTATTCACCTCAATATGGTGTTAACCCAGCTGCCTGTCACTGTAGGCCCACAGATTCATGGGAAGACTCACTGGTGTTCAGGCTGTAGTCATTAATGTCTTAAAAAATAGTGGATGCTAAGTTAGAAGGATAAAATTGGCCTCTGAAACCAAAGTACTCATCTTGACCTCACTGATTAAACTCATTATTCTCCTCCAGATCCAAAGGAGGTGCTAAAAGCAATGAGAAACTACATCCACAACTTCTTCGGCTGCAGATATTGCGCACAGCATTTTGAGAACATGGCGAGGGAGGGTCTGGATGTGGTGACTTCGCTGCCGTCAGCAGTCCTGTGGCTGTGGTACCGTCACAATCGAGTCAATAACAGAATTGCAGGTAAGAGTCGCCACAGCAGCTGAACTGTTAATGCCAGAGCTTCTCTGGTCCTTGGAAGACGATGTCCTCCATATTTTAGCTGTATTTTTGCTCCAATAAAACTGGAAGAGCTGAATTCACACCATCTTCTGGAGAATCCATTCAAACTAGAGGTGATTCAAGCAAGTACAGATTTCTGGGCTTTAGCATTGTGGAAACCTTTTTTGTTTTGTACATTTTAATTATTTTTAGGTTTAAAGTACCAGTAGTTTGAAAAATATGAAAGCTAGCAGATGTTGCCTACAGTTTTTTTTTTTTAATTTAATGTTTCTTTATGATCTTAACTCTTTACCACCAGATTATTAGTGGAAATCATAAGTCTCTGGTTTATAGCTGTAAAGAAAAGTAGACACTTAAAACTGATGTTGCACCTGTTTTCACCAATTCACCTCCTGCCTTTTCATTTTCCCATCCTGCATTTCCCTGTTTCCAACACCAATTGGGATCAGAAGTTTTACCTTCCAATATTTTGGGTTGTTCTTAAGATCACTTGGTCCTAATTGGACTAAAGGAGGGTGAGGGGAAGAAGGATGGATCCCCAGATCAGACGCCAGCTGTCATCCCCGTCTTAGTCCTCCAACTTTTAGCTGCTTCAGCCGCCCCCATTTTCTCCGACCCCCTCTTGGCCTTCTCCTGCCTTTGCTCTGCCCCTCCACTGATCACCCTGCAGACCCCCACTACTGTTTGAAAACTTTCCAACCATTTCTTATTCATCTGGCCAGACTTTGCCCTGGCTGTCTGTGCAGGAATGTGAGTGTTAGTCCTTCAGTTAGTTAGGATGAAAGTATTTTTATGTTTGTATAAGAAGTTTCCTCATCTATAAAGATGCACAAGTCAGAATTTTGTAGTTCATTTCCAATAAGGATATTTTTGTGCCGCTTTAATGTCTTTTTAAAAGAAATTTTTAGATTTCTCTTTTAAAACCAAATGACACAAACAGCATTAAAAAAATCTGTTATTTTAGTGTTCCTGATTTGACCAGATTTTAATTATTAGCATTGGGAACAGGTGATGTTACACCATTCATATGTGAGACGGCACTATAAAAACATGGTTTTCCTAATATTTTAATGCAAATACTTCATAACTGTTGTGCTGCAAAGTTCAGCACAACAGTATAAAATAGAGCAATTTTCCTGTAGAAACCTTCATGTTATCACCTTGAAGTCTCACTCTCTCTCTCACCGTCATTTAACCTGCATGAACACACACTTACAGTATCTCAACATGCTGCAGAAAATCCTCTTGCCATTTCAATGGCGTCTTTTGTTTCCTCTAACTTCATTTGTAACACACTTTACAGATTTAAAGTAGCTTAGCTGGAGATGACGACACCAGTTTATCTATTTATTTTACTTAGTTTCTGACTGGTCCACCTGTTATTGCTAATCATTCTAATAATTTATCTGGTCACCAGCAGGTTTCTTTGTATCTGTATTTAATGTCCCCTCTATATGCGTTTCATATTAACTACTTGTGCTCTTCCAGCAAATTATTCTTCATTATGAAAGTGGACTTTGATAAGTATCCCTTCCTCTCTGCCTGTGTATGATTTCATTAAGAACAACTATGTCATTAACAGCCTACTTTGTTAAATCATGATCTTTTGTTTGTGTGTTGCTGTCCCCCTCCCTGGGACGGTTTGTGTCCTGGACAGCAGGACACAGAAGGACACCCGCCCCTATGCATGTCTCCTCCCCTGACACTTAAACACCATGCAGCTTGTCCCCCTTCTACCCATCCATCTTTCTTTGCCTGTCGTTCCTCTCTCTTTCCACTCACCGTCTCCTGGGACTCATAGCCTCCGCTTGACAAGCAATAGAGCTGCATCCCTGCTGGATAGCTCCCTGAGGAGAGACAGCTCTGCCCACACACACACACACACACACACTCACTATTCCCAAGTTGTTATATGACGGCAGGTGGCAACCACCCTGACACACGCCGCACGCGCTTCCCCTGCTACACCCCGCCCCGCCCACCAACAAAGCAGCTCATGAACATCCTCTCCGCCTTTGTGAAGGCGGGTCAGCTGCGAGGTCCGCAGCAGAGAGGCTGTGGGAATTACAGAATTGGTTGCGTTTGTTTCAGTGAGTGGCGGCGTCTTTTCCCTGAGGACAAACACACTCCATCTCCCTACCCAGGCAACCCCTCCTCTCCTGTTGTTCCTGAAGTGGAGCTCTTTAGCACGGCTCCCCGCCCCTCCTTTTACAAGCAGCCATGCATGAAAGATCAGCTATTTGTAAAGCGGCTGGACAATTAATTTAGCTGGCAACAAAGAGGCCCCAGGGCCCGGGGTCCTGCAGCAGCTGAGTTAAGACTGGAGGCAGCTCCGTCCTGTTGCTGCACGTCAACAGCTGAGACTGGGACACATTTCTGCAGACAGACCAGCTCTCCAGCAGCAGGACCGGCTGCCTTCGCTGGCGGGTGCAGTGCACCCAGAAAGCATTCACGGCTCTTCACTTTCCACATTTTGTTATGTTACGGCCTTATTAGAAATTGCATTAAGTTAATGTTTTCCCTAAAGATTCCAAATACTATTATCCTATTTCAACAAAGTGGGAAAAAGTTTCAGATTTTTTTCAAATTGAACACTAAGAAATCACATTTAGGTAAGTCTTCACATCCTTTGCTACGAAGCTCAACGTTGAGCTCCTTCCACTCATTATCCGTACAACTTAAATGAAGTCCGCCTGTGGTAAATTCAGTTGATTGGACTTAATTTGGAAAGGCACACACCTGTCTATATGAGGTCAGTCAGAGCACAAACACCACGCTTTCATGTCAATCTTAAGGATTGTATAACTTCCGCACTATAGAAAACTAGAGACGCCTTAAAGTTTTTGCTCTGGACATCAGTCATACATCCTGGCAGTCATCTACATTATTACGCATTACTCTGTGGTGTAATTGATTCTTGCTCACCAGCTTAGTGCTGATGAAGCTCGTTCAACGATGCGTATTTATGAAAACGTTTGCCTGGGTCTGACGGCCGCTCGGCAACAGGCTCCTGTGACAACGTCAGTGAAGCTGGAGTCGCTGAAGTCACTCTGTTCCCAAACATGGCGCCTCATTAGAATAAAGGAGGAGGTGGGGAGGCGTATGAAACATGCACCAACACCAGATAAGAAGCAGCACACGCACACGCATGCATGCGTACCAGCAGCCGTCAATCCAAGGTACAATAAAATTGATGTATCCTTTATGTAAAGCACTGTATGCAGAGTACGTACACACATGACTGAGATTAATCTGGAGGTGGTGGAGGATGTAAATTGACAGCGCTGTAAAGTGACAAACCTGCTGCTGCTCTGCTTATTCTCTTTTATCACACACACACACACACACACACACATACACATGCATACACACAATGGCCTGCTGGTGACAAGCAATTTATTACTGGATGCTGCCCTCATTGTGTGTGTTTCTGTGTGTCCTTGTGCACAGTGGCATCTTTTTAAGCTTGAGTTTTGCGTGCGCGTTGCTCATGTTTGTTCTGCCAATCTGGTCGTAGGTGTGCAGTGGCTACAAACGCGAACACATTTAAGGAGAAAGTTTCCAATTCATTAGAAGGGCAGCTCCCGCCTGAGTTTTTGTCGCCCCCTTCTTCAATTTGGAGATTAGGGTTTGCTTTCAGGGGTCTGTGGAGAAACATGACAGGTGGTTCGGAGCACAGAGGTCTGCCGCCTGAAAACAGCGGAGCTGCGTGTTTGTTTGAGCAGAGAAGCTGTCCACTTTGGTAACATCTATTATCTCACCATCCCTCCCACTGGGACACCCCCAGAAGCCCATCAATCATTGTTAGACCCTGTCATATGAACACACTCGCAGACGCGCACACAAACACACACAATATCAATCCATAGATTACATGCAGACAAACGCTGACGGGTGATTTACATATACACACTCAAACGGATACATTCACATATGCATATGGGCACTTAGTTTTTACGAGCTCTGGGATAAGATGTAATGGGTTCACCACAGATTGCATCCCGTCCTCAATGCACTTAAATCCTTCAGTCAACAAGGAGAGGGAAAGAGGTGACAATAGAGGAAGCGGCTACCTGGAAACAAAACTTTGTTCTTTTTTTCTAATCTGCTGTAGTTATTGAAATAATTTAGGTTTTTTTTAGAGTAAAACTAGAATTGGATGCATCACTTGAAAAGTTAAATTATGATGGTGGGTATCAAAAATATTTAAAATTTTGTTTTATACGGATTGTATCTGTATAGAAGGTAAGGTGTTCTGTAGTAATTCTTAAATATTTCTTATTCCTAAGATGTTAATTCAGAAACATTTTGCAGTTTTTCACATTTGCTCAAAATTCTTCAGCAAGACTTAAGCAAGAAAAAAAAATAAACAGGAACATGACACTGATGGTGCGATTATTAGCAATGTTGCCTCTTGGCAAGAAAAGAAAATCGTCTCTGTGCGGATTTTGCCTCTGTGCATGTGTGGATTTTTTCCACAGTCTAAAAACAGGCATTTTAGTTTAGCTGAATTGCTCTTGAGTCTATGTTTGTGATGTAGATGTTAGCAGCTGGCAACAAAAGGCCCTACATTGTTACTTAGATGTTTAAATACACATTCTTGATGCAGTCTGTCTCTTTGTTTTGCTACTGTTTGTATTTGAAGTTCATTTTAAAATATGTGGAACATTTTGACCAGATAATAAAACTCTAAAAAGAAATGCTCACATGTGTTATCACAATATAACATATATAACATGTTGATTAACAAAAAGAGCAAAAATAAGCAATAAGAAACTGATGATAATGCATTGTATTTGACTAGAGAAAAGCAGATTAACTGTGAAATTTAAAGAAAAATGCACACAACATTCTCCCAAATTTCAGGTCTTTCTTTTATCAGTGCATTTATTTCTTAGCTATTGCTTCTCTTTTCTCTCCTGTGTGACTGAGATTATGCTAAGCTTTAATACTGTCTGTCTGTGATCATTCCCACCAGGTGATTTGAGTGAAGACCCTTTCTTCCCAAAGATCCAGTGGCCGTCCCCGGAAATGTGTCCATCCTGCCACACGGTGAAGGACAATGGAGAGCACAGCTGGAACGAGGCGCAGGTTATTCCCTTCCTCGGGTCCCACTTCTCCTCGAGCCGCATCCTAACAGGTACTGTTTAATCTAGTGGTTTCTCTTTTAGGAAAGAACAAAAAAGTTCAAGAGCTTCAGAAAGTCACAGCTCTACGTCGGACTGATCAGAGAGTCTGTTCTGTCCAAGCCATCAACGTTATCACAGACAGAGGATGCATATTGAAGTGTTTGAAACCACTGCAAGGCAGTAATTATTGAAATGTCTTTTTCTGTTTCAGATTATCTTGAGGATGAAGACAGGATTTTGGAAACGCAAAGGGCAAAACATTCCCGTCTGCTGCAAGAGTCACTGGGTCAAAAACATGTAGAGAGAATAGTTAGGGAAGCCTCAAACCCCATTACATCTCCGCCGCCATCATCTGTGCAAGAAGGGGTGGAAGACGAGGGACCCCAAGAGGAAGAAGAAGGACCACAGGATGAGACGGAGGCTTATGAGGAGGACAACGAAGGCGGGGAGGAAAATCCAGCGCCTGCAGCTAGCGACCGCGGCCACCAGCGGACTCACCGGATACCGAGCATCATCGGGATGAGGCTGCATCCGCGGAGGGAAGACATCGTGGACCTCGACTCGTTTGTGAACCAGCATTTCAAGGCCAAGGCTCTGCAACTGGCCGCTTCCAGCCTGGTTAAGCAACGCACCCTGCAAACAAAAGTAGAGCAGGAGCCCCGCCCAGCGTTCAGCCTCGGCATGGAGCTGGACGCAGGACTCGGCATGGTGGGCCTACAGCCAGTGGATGATTTCAATGAGCTGAATTCAATTCACCAAGGAAAAGGGCTGAAAAAGCGAGAGCTGGCAGGGCAATATTTCAAGAGGGAGGCTGAGTTTGACCACAGAGGCCTCTGGATGTCTGTGATTACCATCGGTTTCTCAGATCTAGACATTAGCCTGTGTGTCATTCTTTATGCCCTTTCTTTCACGTGTCTTCTAGCCATGTGCGTTTTCTTTAGAAGCCGCCTCAGGAGACGGAGGTTTAAATTCGCTCTGCCTTGAACTAAATGTGCAAAAATTTCACCTGAGCATCTCACTTTCACTGGGTTAAAAGGGAATTTGTCAAGATGTGGGAACATGATTTTTATTTTTAAAACTTTGTCAGTGTGGATGTCTTGGGTTAGTAGTGAATTGCTTCAATTAAAAAAAAAAATCAAGACAGTACTTCAAGTAGCTTCCAGATTTATTCCAGAGAGATGGTTAGTAAAATTTGTGCAGATACAGTAAATGTATACTTCCATACATTCCTGTTTGGAGTGTTGAAACTCCTTCAGAGATAACTTGTTTTTGTCCGTTTTCCCTCTACTAATCAAGAAAAATCAAATCCACTTTTTTTTTTCTTTAGCTTAAATGTTCTCCCCTCTTTTCGTACCTTTTGGTCATGTTGCATCTCTATGATGCTTCCATAACCCCTTTAAAATTACTTATAAACATGGTTTCTGTTAGTCATGCAAATAGTAAACTGTCTTGAACATTAGCCACCTTAAACCTGTTTATATTTCAAAGTGTTTATTTAAAATTAATTGTTTTAAGACAGCCTTCTCAATGCTTAATTTGGTTTATGTCGTCTCATACTGTAAGAGGACCGGTCAGCCTTTGAGCTGAGGAGATCAGTGCGATACATCTCTCTGCTTTTCAACGACATTTATCTGATGTCTTGGAATAAAAGACTACACTTCCTAGTCCACATGGTGGATAAACTGGTTGCTGATGTGCTGTGGAATGATAAAAGTTCACACTGGAAAATGTTTCAGAAAAAGCTTGATTTGTTAGTCATCTCACATAAAATTTATATTTGCCACTCTGAATCAATAAAATTATTTTTGATATGTTTCTTGCTTTTTTTGTGTTTTGTGTCTTAGTCGTTAAACTGAATTATTTGCAGTTTTTGGGCTATGTTACTAATTAACAAACAAAAATGTTGCAAACTGATGATGAGTAGCTCTTCTTCAGTCTTTCTTCCAGTCTTTGCCAGTCAATTTGAACAATTCTTGGACCGTATCAACTTTTTTATTTTATTTTTTATGTCTTGGTGTCGAAAATACCCCTGAAATCCAAACAGTTGTGACAACAAAGTGTCATACTGGTCAATGAAGTGAAACCTATTCCGTAAAAAAAAGGTTCAAAACAAACAGGCTAAATCGCAAATGTTTTTACCCCGTGTTGCTGAGCATATTCAGGAATACCAGATCTTGTTTTTGTTTTGACCAAGACTACAGGAACAAGAGGCAAGGAGGATTGGGTTGTTGCACATAGAAATGGGGGCTTAAACCATCCAAGGTTGAAGGAAAAAGCCTGTTGCCATCTGTTGTGGACGGCAAGCTAAATCCTAACAATTTCATTGGGATTATAGCAAGTGAGTAATCCAGCTTTCCTTTAGGACTGGAGAGGAGAGATTACCCTTGAGGATTAGCTCCCTGCACATAATAAACTTTATTAAAATGCAATCGGCTTTTGTGGGGCCTCTTCCATCCTCACACGTACACTTGGAAGTGGGCACTTGTCGAGGGCTGGAAGGAAGGAGGGGATCAGATGAGGGGGGGATGAAAGAAGAGCCGTGAGCTGGATCGACATGTTGAAGACATGGGTTTGATGTTGAGTTTACAACAAGCTCAGCTGAAGGACAAGTGATCCTTGATCTTGAGCTTTGTGCGCTTTGAAACGTTGCCTTGAATTCCCTGGACTCGTGGCCTTATACCTCCACCTGTCTGACACTCAGGCTGATCTCATCTCCAGACCCGTTTCATCTCTTTATCGGAACCACATGCTCAGCCCTTGCCGTGTGAGAGATTTTTATGGTACAACAGTTAAAGGAGTCGCTTCCACTACACACAACGCTGATTAATAGCCCCTTGTTAAAGCAGACAAGCATCAAGGCAGAGAAGATTCAGGTTGACTGAATCAGATCTCTGATACTTTCCTGAGTGATGCACGTGCTGGGTGGGAGTTTTTTTTTTCTTCTTTGTTTTCTTTAGGCAAGCATTATATCTGCATTTTTAGGTAGGGAACTATAAAGTAAAAATTAATATTCTTCTTACAGTTGCACAAATTGCATATTTAGTCAATGCGTCACATTTGACTTTGCTCCTTTCCTCTCACACATCTGAGCTCGTAATCTGTTTAAATGGTAACCTGCGTTTGCTGTAGGATTGGAGAGGGCGCTGCTTTCTGCTGCTTACTCTGCGTTAGCCTTTTATCAGGTACCTTGAGCCTCAGTGAGCTGCAGGTTGTGATGGTTCAGACTAATGAGAAAGTTAGTCATTGTTCTGCAACCTTTCCCAGGTCAGCGGTTAACTTAGACCAGGATGTGCACACATGGAAAATTTCCAAAAATATAGAATATCAAAACAAATGCCCGGAAAAATCGTACTGTGGTCGCATTGGCTGCTTTCTTTAGGTCATATTGTAGTGGATGGGTCATATATTTTTATTTTTATTTTTTTGTGACTGCAGTTTCTTGGAACATTGCGGTCCATCACTGGGGTAAATGTGCTGCATTAGAGTATATTTTACACTTTAAAACAATCTTTTTGTTTTTGGACGAGGGCTCACTCTTCCTCTAGGTCAGTAAATTATTGCATTTTGATCAGAAAGTTGCTTTCCTTGATTCACATTAAAGTCATTGTGGTCACTCTGCTTCTACACTTTCACTTGATTTTTGGTTAAAAAAAAAGTACCAAGTAGGTCAAACAATTAATCAGTACTTTAAAAAAAAATGTTTGCATTGTCGAAAGCTTTTCTGTTGTGCAATGAAACTTCTGCCGAAGGAGTGGAAACCTCACCTTGTTACCTTCTTTATGTCTTTCATAAATTAGACAATGCAGAGTTTTATAGTCACTCTTCTCCTGCGAGCTCTCTGCCTCGGTGTTTATTACCGTATTGATATTAAAATGCAGGGGGGCCTTGATGCATTTTTCTGTCATCTCTCCTTTTGACTTTAATAATACTATAAAGCTTCCTGGTGTGGACAGATGGAGAAGGTGGGAGTTGGGGTAAATAAATTATGAAGAAGAGTTTAATATATGGTAACAGTGTATATCACAGCCAAACTAAGCCAGATCCTCTTTCAGGTTTTAAATATGCACCCTTTTAAAGGCAGGAGTCAAGACGGGTCAGCTCCATCTCATTTTACTGCTTCAGTCCCTCCTCCATTCGTCTAGGTGCATCTCTTTAAGGTGAGAAGGTTTTTTAACAACCAGCCGAGGCATCAGATCCAGTCTAGTGGTTGGAAAACAGAGACATGTCGTCTCCAGGCATGTGATCTGTTTATTTTGTCCCACTGAGTGTTTCAGATCATTTGGCACCACAGTGGATTTTATTGACTTTACCAGCACCAGAAGGTCCTGAAGGAACTGATTTCCATCCATCCATCCATCCATCCATCCATCCATCCATCCATCCATCCATCCATCCATCCATCCATCCATCGTGTGATTCGAGCTGCAAGTGGATTTTTAGACCTTCTTCAATGAGTTTTAATAAAATCATAAAGAACCAACTAATGTTTTTTAATAGCAACAGATGATGCAGGTTTAAGCAGTTTTTCTTTTTTTTTATCAAGAGTTAATTGTAGTAATTAAAAAATAGACACTAAACATACAAGTAATACTTTTGAAAACTGCTTTTGCCATTAGCTTAAACTATGTGCTCCACTTTACACAATGTTCTACAGATATCAGCAAACACTGGAAGAAAATGTATCCACTATCTTTTCTGCAAATGTTTTTCTTCATTTCTTATATAAAACAAAAACACACATGTAAAGTAAATCCAATGCGATGATTAATCACATACAATGTCTTTTTTTTTTTAAGGTCATGTAACATTTGCAGCTCCAAACTGGTTTTATTTGTCCTACTGAGGGCCAAAATGGCTTTTTGAAATAGAAAGATCGCAGACCAGATGGCCTGACGAGTAGCTTGTCTCCTCTTTGGTCTTTTCCAAATCAAATATGCTGAGAAAACCTCCAAACTAAGACCTCAAGGAAGCAGGTCCACTTTGAGGCTCCTCAAAGCACTTAACAACATCTTTATACACCTTTTACAACCACTTCAGTAGGTACTCATTGGTAGTAAAGGACTGGAACGCTGAGTCGCTGATCCTGTTAAAATAACCAGTTTGAGGTGGATGATTTATGTCACGCTAAACTGGTCCAAAGCCATGGAAAAATCTCCAATACCAGCCTGAACTCTCATATTCTTCCTTTTGGTTATGGTCTGATTTTGGAAAGGATATGTGAATCTGTGTGAGCTGAGAGGATTTGAAGTCTCAATATCTTGGTCACAATAAATTGTTATTTGAGCCACTGTTGCCTGTCTGTCCTCTCTGACACCAACGACGTGGTGTCATCCACAGGAAAGGCTCTATTTTCTTCCTCCATTCTCTCTAAACCTGACAAAAAAAAATGTGAATGAAAATCCCATATAAGCATTTCCCGAAATTGTCAGATCATCTTGCTCAGCATCCAAAACCCATAAATCTTCTTTCCTCCCTATCCTGCACTTCAGGAAATTTTAGGCATCACTTCTAGTGGCCTAAATGTTTTAAGTTGCTGCCGTGTGATTTGCTGATTTGTTATTTGTGTTAAGCAACTGAACAAGTGTAGCAAATGAAATGAAATGAATCAAAAAAAAAACGTCTGTGGCTAACATGAAATAAAGAAAGAAAAAAATCCTGTTTTGTTGGGTAATTTTAAAAAATAGCTTCTTTATAAACCAATAAACTGAGAAAACGGACCTAATTTGAACATCGTTTTTTTCCCCCTCAAATGTTCCTTTGTTTTCATCATGAGGTTAAAGGTACCTCTAGTAATCAACTACCTCATGTTATTACCACCATTTCTCTAAATATCACTGCGAGAATATCTCCCAGCGGGACCTCGGTCACCTTAACACTTCAGCTGCTTTTGGGAAACGGTTTCCCTGCTGGTCGAAACGAGCAAGCAGCTTACAGGAAGTGTTTGGGTAATGAAGCTGGAGCAGAACCAGCAGCCGTCACTCACTCTGCTGTAATTCACTCAGCTGGCATCGCTCCTGTCATTCAGTTTCCTGAGAAGATTCACTCCTACTTTCGCCCTGAATGAGTGTGTTTTTAAACGGGAGCTCTTTAGTCGCAGAGGGGAAAATAATCAGAGTTTATTCTGGATTTGGGATTTTGTTTCCCAAATTATCTGGTTCCAGATTGATTGATAATATTTCACAGCCAAATAAGTTTATGGAAACAATGACAGGCAGAGTTTATTTGATTCATGATAATGCGCTATATACAAACAACAAGCCTCGCTCTTTCACAATAGTTTTAATGGACTTTGATGTCTTTTAAAAATCTATTAACTCCTGTGTATCGCACTTTAGCGCCATTATTGAGCTGACGTTTTGGTGCCAGAGTAAAATTTTAATTCTCAAGGGTCTAAAAAGTATGTGGCTTTCTGACAAAGGTGAGGACCTGGGATTGTGACCGGAAAGAGTTTTCTAAGCCTTATTTAGGTCATATAACTTGATGCTAAATTTATAGGGGCTGTCTCTATAGTCTGGACTATAATTCAACTTCATATAGACTCATCTCACCTTAAGTGAATTATTCTACAGAATAAAACTAATTTTGAGATTTATAAATAATTTATTTAATTTATAAACAGAGATAAAACTGAGTTTGTTTTAATGATTTTCCTCTATCGCTAGCTTGAAAAAAAAGAAAGATTAGTGAAACCCTAAACTGTAGCGATTAGGTGTTTTGGGGGAAAAAAAAAGACCAAAAAAACTGTTTTTATTTGCTTAAAAAATGGTTCTTAATTTCCCCAGAATTGTTCTTAAAATGAATACATGCATTTCTCAATCTAGACAAATTACCAGGACAATCGCTGCGATTAACAATATAGTAGTTGTTGCAAAAACGACTAAAATTGTGTAAAAATGAACAAGGAATCTTCATTTTTGCATTATCCAAGTTTGTCTTTACTCCATGATAAACTTATGTGAAAATAAAACCACAGCATAGACATTCATGACTGTCATTCAGCCAAAACCGTGAATTACTCGCTTATGTGTAATGTGAGAAAGCTGGACAACAATCCGACAGACCAACACCTTGGGAAGGTACCAACCCATCAGAAAGCTGGTCCAGATACATGAAGAGTTTTCTGTTCTATTATTATTATTATTATTATTATTGTTGTTGTTGTTGTTGTTGTTGTTCCTCTTCCTGCCTGTATTTGATGTCCTCCCGTTTGTAGTCAAACGAGCCTATTACCGCCTCGCCTCAACACAACAGGGTCAGGTTCAATCAGGGGATTGGAAAATATCATTTCTGACGGGGGGAATAGATTCCGTTTGTTCTACCAATCTCTCCTACTAATTACCCAAATGGACAGGAGCTGTCAGGAGACAATAACTATTCCCTAATAGAATTTGCCCCCCAAGTGCAATTTAATTTTCTCCTCGGTGCTCTCTCCTCTAAGGTTTTTTCCCCCCTCGCGTGTTTTTTTTTTTCCTGCCCCTCTCTCTCTCTGTTCCTCTCCTGTTTTCGGACCAAATGCTTGGGGACACGCGGTGCCTTCGCTGCCCGAGATGTTGTTGGAAGGAAGCCGGGGGGGGGGAAGTGCGGAGTTTCTGCTTCTGCTGCCGCCGCTGCTTGTTGACGAGCGTCCCCCTACAACATGCGTCGGAGGGGAAGAAGAAGAAAAAGAAGAAGAAGAGGAGGAGGAGAAGGAGGAGGAGTAAAGATGGGAGAGGAGACACCCTGTATGGAACCTCAGGACCACCCATGATTAGGTAGGTTTGCATGATAAGGAGCAACTCATCTTTGCAGAGAGGAAAACTAAATAAGCCCCTTACGTTGTTGACCCAAAGCATCAACAACAAAAACTCTGGGGCAATTTGTTCTCAAACTAACACATCAATGTCAGAAATACTTGTGTTCAGATTTTGATCTCGTTTTTATCTCTGAGCATGACTGACCCTTATTAGAATGATGTAATACAAAAAAAAAAAGGTTTTATGCACAAATCCTTGCAGAGCATAATAAATTTAGTCCTTAGCGTTTCTCTTTAAGATCACGGCAAAGCCGGCCTCCTGTACCGTTTTATGACTGATGGCACCCACAGTTGCACGCATACATTATGTGCTCCATAAAAAGCTGCTCACCCGGTGAGTTGCGGGATGCTGTGTGTTTCTGACTCCCCCAGTAAGATGGATCTGTGAATCCCAGTTGTCAATGAACTCGTCCCCTGAAATATTAGATCTAATTAGAGGTGGCTGGGTCACTGCGGTGGCAAAGGAGTTGCCCTCCGTTTGAGTTATTGCCCGAGAGCTGCTTCCTCAACAAATTATTCCCCCTTCTTCGCCCTTCTTTCGTTCTTTCTTTTTTTTTTATGTTTTACAAACAAAACATTCTGTGCTCCAGCATGGGTTTTCTTCAGGTTATTTTCTCTGCTTCTGTCTTTTGACACAGAATAGAAGTTTTAGAATGAAAAAGATGAGATTCTTTATTTAAAAAAAAAAAATATCCACTGTTTCTCATTTATATGTCGTATGTATGGGTAAAATATTTCGTGGCCTTTTTAAATTTATTTCTTTATTTCTGTATTTATTTTTATTTTTTATTTTTTAAATCACATAATGGTCAAATTCTTGGGCATGCAATTTCAAAGATGAGGGTGGGAATAAAAACATCCCAACAAAGCAGATGTGCATTACATCTTTTCTCGTTCTGGATCCGCAATTATTCTAATTGCATTGCGTTTAGCTGATAAGAGCATTTTTCCCCCCATCTCCATTGTTTGTCAGGACAACTGGGTGGCCTCAATCGCAACAATCAGAATAATTGAATTGATGGCATGCATAGTTTATATAATGTGTTGAAGGATTTCTGCGGTAAAAGTGCAGTTGTAATGAAAATAAATTTCATTCGCTTGACATGGATAGAAGGATGGATGGCTGGAAGGATGGATGGCTGGAAGGATGGATGGCACATTGGTTGATGGTTGGGTGTATGGATGGATTGGACACCTGCAGAAAATTCCTAAAAACCAACATACGCGCCCTCTTAAGCAGGCTGATGTCTGCTTTCTATTTACTGAATTACATCTCAGTATTCAGATGAAAGAGACTGAAGAGCTCAACAATATGATGTATAAAGCGATTTAAAGAATAAGTAGTAGACAGGCTGTGGCGAAGACAAAGCTGCTACACAAGGGAAATCTGCAGATTTACTAAAAGGCAAATCAGATTTCTTTATTTTCGTGGACATAATCTGAATTGCTATGCAGAAAATCCTTACATTAGCATAATTTTGGAAAATTTAGACTTAAACAGGTCAAATACCTTTATTTTATGTTTTAGTCAACAGCCACATGTGTTAGTTATTTTATAATCTCGTTTAATGTTTTATTTTATTGCTTTTTTATTACTATTGTGGTATAGTTTTCAGTGAAATACTTGAATAAACACATTAATTAGGTCGTTGCCCAAAATCACCAATAGGCCAATGATTATTTGAGCCGCAATCCACCTGACTGCTAAGCAAATTTATTTAAGTTTGTTTGGGGGGGGGGGGGTTACAATTTATTATCAAAACAGTGAAAGAAATCAGAGATTTGCGAGGGGTCTGGCATCTGGCTGCAGATGATTTGGGTGAAGCGGACGGGGAGCCAGGCGCCTCCGCACTGGGCGCTTTTCTTTCCGCGCTTGAAGCAAATTGGAAGCGAAGATTGAGTTCATCCAGCTTGAACTAGCCACCCTCCGGAGGGACCATCCTCTCTGGAAGAGCGGCCTCAGACGACGCGCGGTGAAATGCAGAGTGTCAGGAGGGACTGCGTCCAGACTCCTAATCCTGTCACTGCCGGCGGACAGGAGCAGCTCATCCAGGTGATCCGGGTCCTGTGAATTTGACTCAAACACGGTTCCAATATCAGCCTCGCTGCGTGACGCGGCTCCATTTCTGCTTCCGTTTTCCATTAAGACCAATTTTTCCCAAACAGAAAAATGTGTGTGTGTGTGTGTGTGTGTGTGTGTGTGTGTGTGTGTGTGTGTGTGCGCGCGCGCATGTTTACAGGGGCGCTTCTGGAATAGCATGAAGGCGGAGTGCAGATGGGGGCCATTGATCATTTGGGATTTTTACCCAAATCCGAAAGACAACACATAATTTCAGGGGCCCCCCCCCCCCCCCCCCCCCCCAACCACCCCCGCCCTCCCC